>NW_028165979.1:0-50000 GCF_964263955.1 Coregonus lavaretus | reverse complement strand
ATAATAGCAACTATTCATAGGAAGAGAGTGGCGGGAATACTCGATTACTGCAGATGCTACATTTTGTTTCCCATTTTGTTTCCCATGTCGAAAGTTCTGTGTTGGGTCCAATGCTAACTTCACTCAACTTTCCAGAGTTTTCCTTTAGTTCACACTATTAACGTTTCACTCTGCTGTGGGAATTGTGCTCGAATGAACGCAGTATTAGGCACTTTTTTAATATTACCAAAACAAAACGAACTATGCAAGACTTAGTATGCAAAATGAACTGTGCAAGAGATTTTCTTGTAGGCAGAGTGCATCGGAGTAGGATTCTATTGCATCGTATTCGCGAGTAGATGCGCTTGTTTTGAGATGAAAGTGAGAGCTGCATGTAGCCACGTGTGCACATTTTGTTCATATTCTTTGCTAGTTAGTGAGTTATTATCCCAGTTATAGATCATTTGTTCATATTCTTTGCTAGTTAGTGAGTTATTATCCCAGTTATAGATCATTTGTTCATATTCTTTGCTAGTTAGTGAGTTATTATCCCAGTTATAGATCATTTGTTCATATTCTTTGCTAGTTAGTGAGTTATTATCCCAGTTATAGATCATTTGTTCATATTCTTCGCTAGTTAGTGAGTTATTATCCCAGTTATAGATCATTTGTTCATATTCTTCGCTAGTTAGTGAGTTATAAATGACGTAAATGTAAATGTAAATGTTATTAGACCAGTTATAACTGGCATCAAGTAAGCTGCAACTCTTTTGAAAAGGTAAGATTGAAACAATCTTGCTTTAGTGTGTAGGGCTGCCCATGGTGCTGATAGAGCACAGAGAGATTTCGTGCCATTGAACCTGTCGCTTCTTGGTCAAAAGCATTTTTTGAACTTTTGTGTTTATAGTGATATAAGCAGAATTCAATATAATTCCAGTGCAAGAACCCAAATGATGTCCCTGGGTAAAGCTGCACGTAGTGTGTGTTAGCGTAGTGTGTGTGTGTTAGCGTAGTGTGTGTGTGTGTTAGGGTAGTGTGTTAGCGTAGGGAGTGTGTGTTAGCGTAGGGTGTGTGTGTGTGTTAGCGTAGTGTGTGCGTGTGTGTGTTAGCGTAGGGCGTGTGTGTGTTAGCGTAGTGTGTGTGTTAGCGTAGTGTGTGTGTGTGTGTGTGTTAGGGTAGTGTGTTAGCGTAGGGAGTGTGTGTTAGCGTAGGGTGTGTGTGTGTGTTAGCGTAGTGTGTGTGTGTGTGTGTTAGCGTAGGGCGTGTGTGTGTTAGCGTAGTGTGTGTGTGTGTGTGTTAGCGTAGGGCGTGTGTGTTAGCGTAGGGAGTGTGTGTTAGCGTAGGGTGTGTGTGTTAGCATAGTGTGTGGGTGTTAGCGTAGTGTGTGTGTGTGTGTTAGCGTAGTGTGTGTGTGTGTGTGTGTTAGCGTAGTGTGTGTGTGTTAGCGTAGTGTGTGATGTCCCTGGGTAAATATGTTTCATCATAGAAATAGATAGGCTACATTCTATTATGGTTGTCTTGGTAACCTATTGGTTTTCATTGCTGTAAATGTAACTGTACCTTTTTTACATTTACATTTTAGTCATTTAGCAGACGCTCTTATCCAGAGCCACTTACAGTTAGTGAGTTCGTACATGTTTTTTGTTTTTTTTGTTTTTTTCATACTGGCCCCCCGTGGGAATCGAACCCACAACCCTGGCGTTGCAAGCACCATGCTCTACCAACTGAGCTACACGGGGCTGTGTACGTATTGGAAACGTGTTTATGGTAGGCTGGCATTGCTTAATTGATTACTTGGGTTGAATTTGATTCACAGAAGTGTATTGTGCGATATCACAATGTGTTGCTGAACTCGTGAGCGAGCGGCACGACTTTCCATGTTTGAAGCGGGCCTGTAGGCCTGTTTATTTGAAAGGACAGCTGTGCATGGCTTCATCTCACTGTAGAAGGCTGTAGGCTATGTTTTGGTTATCTGGATCTCCATTCACCTTTTGTTTACTGCGTTTGTTTACTGTTAGTGTAACTAGCCTAAATGTAGATGGAGTCAAACCTTTATCCATCTGATATTTAGTTTACTGGACTTACTACTTCGTACTGCTGTTTTTGTTTTTGTTTTCGTTCGTTCTCATTCCTAGTTGTGTCGGTATTCTAAGCCAAACTGATATTCAGTATTTTTGTTTTGCATGCATGAATAACAAGGCTACTACTGTCAGCATTTAGTTTAGCATTGTTTTGGTAAGACAGGTGTGTGGATGGCACATTTACGTAGGCTGATTGTAATGAGGGTAATTGCCCATCTAAAGGGACTTGCTGTAGGGGGCTGTGCTGATGCAACGCAGCAGAGATAGGCTGCAGATTTCTCTGCATTTGAACGTTATGCTTATTATGGGATAGCGTCATTAAATATGCATAATTCAATGTAATTCCAATGCAAGAACCTTTAAAAAATGTAGCCCCCTCTGCGATTTCAACAGCCCCCTTATTCACTTTATCCTGGCGCCGGGTCTGCAGTGTGACCCATGACCCCTAGGACCAGTAGTGTGACCCCTAGTTTAGAGTAGTCAATGGAGGCTCAGAAACCACCTGCTCTCTCTCTCTCTCGCTCTCTCTGTGTCTCTCTCTCTCTCTCTCTCTCTGTGTGTCTCTCTCTCTCTCTCTCTCTCAGTCTGTCTGTCTGTCTGTCTGTCTGTCTCTCTCTCTCTGTCTCTCTCTCTCTGTCTCTCTCTCTCTGTCTCTCTCTCTCTCTGTCTCTCTCTCTCTCTGTCTCTCTCTCTCTGTCTCTCTCTCTCTGTCTCTCTCTCTGTCTCTCTCTCTGTCTTTCTCTCTCTCTGTCTCTCTCTCTGTCTCTCTCTCTCTCTGTCTCTCTCTCTCTGTCTCTCTCTCTCTCTGTCTCTCTCTCTCTCTGTCTCTCTCTCTCTCTGTCTCTCTCTCTCTCTGTCTCTCTCTGTCTCTCTCTCTCTCTGTCTCTCTCTCTCTCTGTCTCTCTCTCTCTGTCTCTCTCTCTCTCTCTGTCTCTCTCTCTCTCTGTCTCTCTCTCTCTCTGTCTCTCTCTCTCTCTCTCTCTCTCTCTGTCTCTCTCGCTCGCTAAAAACCTTTCACTCCTTTTTTTCCATGAATGAATCCTGAATGTCATGGACAAATTTAGGAGGACATCCAAAAAAGCTTATAATTTAGTCGACCCTAAAATGATTTCCCACGGATCTGTTGCCGTCTTTTTAAATACCCATTTCTCTGTATCGTTCCAGTCCCTCGAGCCCCAGAGATGGAGGTAGGGGACTGTCTGGTGTCAGACAACACGGTGTCCGTAGCCTGGAAGATGCCAGTGGAGGACAGCAAGATAGACCACTACATACTGGAGTACAGAAAGACCGACCACGAAGGACTGCCACGCATCAAAGACGAACACTGCTGGGAGGTGGTGGATAACATCAAGACCACAGAATACTCACTGTCAGGTACGAAACTAGAGTAGACCTACTGTAGCCTGGTCCCAGATCTGTTTGTGCCGTCTTGCCAACTCCTATGGCCATTGTCATGCCACTTGGCAAGATGGCACAAACAGATCTGGGACCAGGCTAACACTGCAGTGTTTTCATGCAACTTCTTGAGTTTAAAATATGACATTTTACATTTACATTTTAGTCATTTAGCAGACGCTCTTATCCAGAGCGACTTACAGGAGCAATTAGGGTTAAGTGCCTTGCTTAAGGGCACATCGACAGATTTTTCACCTAGTCGGCTCGGGGATTAGAACCAGCGACCTTTCGGTTACTGGCACAACGCTCTTACCCACTAAGCTACCTGCCGCCCCTATGTGACTCACCTATATAGCTTTGCTTCACCTAAACGTTTGTGACTTTATCAAACTCTGAAAGCTTGTTTACCGACAGAACATAATTAACCTGTGCAGATAATGTGCTGTTCATCCTCCAGGTTTAAAGTTTGACTCCAAGTTCATGAACTTCCGGGTACGAGCTTGCAACAAGGCAGCAGCTGGAGAATACTCTGATCCAGTTACTCTGGAAACCAGAGGTAAGACTGTTAGTTACCCTGGAAACCAGAGGTAACACTGTTAGTTACCCTGGAAACCAGAGGTAAGACTGTTGCCCTATGTTGTCTTGGATCAACAATGATGTAATTATTACGTTATTGGTATATGATTGACTGATTGACTCACTGACTGACTGGTTGGTTGGTTGATTGATTGATTTATTGATTGATTCCCTCCCCAGCGTTCAACTTCGGCTTTGACTCGTCGTCGGCCCATCTGAACCTGAAGGTAGAGGACGGGAGTGTGGAGTGGGACCCCCAGGGGGGCAAGGGGCTGGAGAACAAGGTCAAGGGCAAGGAGAACAAGGGCAGGTGAGAACTGAATTGACACAATGTGTCCCAAATGGACCCGTACACCCTACGCCCTATGCACTGAGATATGAGAGGATTTGATTGGTATAAGCAGTATGGTGAAACTTCCACTGAGCCTATCAGAAGGAAAGGTGGAGCTATTATCATATTGACTACACCTGTCAAATCCTCTCTCAGATCTCCACTTAGGGTCTAGGGGTTAGGGGTTAGGGGTTAGGGTCTAGGGGTTAGGGTCTAGGGGTTAGGGGTTAGGGTCTAGGGGTTAGGGTCTAGGGTCTAGGGGTTAGGGTCTAGGGGTTCGGGTCTAGGGGTTAGGGGTTAGGGTCTGGGGTCTAGGGGTTAGGGTCTAGGGGTTAGGGTCTAGGGGTTAGGGGTTAGGGTCTAGGGGTTAGGGTCTAGGGGTTAGGGTCTAGGGGTTAGGGGTTAGGGTCTAGGGGTTAGGGGTTAGGGTCTAGGGGTTAGGGTCTATGGGTTAGGGTCTAGGGGTTAGGGTCTAGGGGTTAGGGTCTAGGGGTTAGGGGTTAGGGTCTAGGGGTTAGGGTCTAGGGGTTAGGGTCTAGGGGTTAGGGTCTAGGGGTTAGGGGTTAGGGTCTAGGGGTTAGGAGTTAGGGTCTAGGGGTTAGGGTCTAGGGGTTAGGGTCTAGGGGTCCATTTGGGATTGGGCCTTATCCTAATTTTACCTCGAACTGCCATTGATATAGCTTTGTCCTAGATCGGTTTGTGCTGTCTTGCCAACTCCTATGGTCATCGACACATTAGCGTGACAAATAAGACCAGAGGACTTGGCAAGACGGCACAAACAGATCTGGGACCAGGCTACCATTGAACTGCCTTTTTTAGATTTCACATTCTTCTGTCTTTGGGTCATGGTGGCTTGTGTAGTCGATCTCCTATTGAGGGGCAGTTTGAAAGAGACCTTTTGTCAGCTGCAACCGGACACTTTAGAGGCTCATGTTTTATTGAAAGGCTTCCTCTCCTATCTTGGGTATCCACTTTCAGCGTTGTCTGTCAAACGCTGTCTGCCAACTTGAAGCATCATTTCTTCAAGAGATAAAGCCATTTTATACTTTGTAAAGCTCCAGCATTGATACTCTCAGAAAATGGTATTGAAAACCAACTGCAGGCTGAGGCTCCCTCTTAAAGAGATAGTTCATAGTAGTAGTCTATGAAGAGATAGTAGTCTAAAGAGATAGCTCATAGTAGTAGTCTATGAAGAGATAGTTCATAGTAGTAGTCTATGAAGAGATAGTAGTCTAAAGAGATAGCTCATAGTAGTAGTCTATGAAGAGATAGTTCATAGTAGTAGTCTATGAAGAGACAGTAGTCTAAAGAGATAGCTCATAGTAGTAGTCTATGAAGAGATAGTAGTCTAAAGAGATAGCTCATAGTAGTAGTCTATGAAGAGATGGTAGTCTAAAGAGATAGCTCATAGTAGTAGTCTATGAAGAGACCGCTCATAGTAGTAGTCTATGAAAAGATAGTAGTCTAAAGAGATGGCTCATAGTAGTAGTCTAAAGAGATAGCTCATAGTAGTAGTCTATGAAGAGAGCTCATAGTAGTAGTCTATGAAGAGATAGTAGTCTAAAGAGATAGTTCATAGTAGTAGTCTATGAAGAGATAGTTCATAGTAGTAGTCTATGAAGAGATAGTAGTCTAAAGAGATAGCTCATAGTAGTAGTCTATGAAGAGATAGTAGTCTAAAGAGATAGCTCATAGTAGTAGTCTATGAAGAGATAGTAGTCTAAAGAGATAGTTCATAGTAGTAGTCTATGAAGAGATAGTTCATAGTAGTAGTCTATGAAGAGATAGTAGTCTAAAGAGATAGCTCATAGTAGTAGTCTATGAAGAGAGCTCATAGTAGTAGTCTATGAAGAGATAGTAGTCTAAAGAGATAGTTCATAGTAGTAGTCTATGAAGAGATAGTTCATAGTAGTAGTCTATGAAGAGATAGTAGTCTAAAGAGATAGCTCATAGTAGTAGTCTATGAAGAGATAGTAGTCTAAAGAGATAGCTCATAGTAGTAGTCTATGAAGAGATAGTAGTCTAAAGAGATAGTTCATAGTAGTAGTCTATGAAGAGATAGTTCATAGTAGTAGTCTATGAAGAGATAGTAGTCTAAAGAGATAGCTCATAGTAGTAGTCTATGAAGAGATAGTAGTCTAAAGAGATAGTTCATAGTAGTAGTCTATGAAGAGATAGTTCATAGTAGTAGTCTATGAAGAGATAGTAGTCTAAAGAGATAGTTCATAGTAGTAGTCTATGAAGAGATAGTTCATAGTAGTAGTCTATGAAGAGATAGTAGTCTAAAGAGATAGTTCATAGTAGTAGTCTATGAAGAGATAGTTCATAGTAGTAGTCTATGAAGAGATAGTAGTCTAAAGAGATAGTTCATAGTAGTAGTCTATGAAGAGATAGTTCATAGTAGTAGTCTATGAAGAGATAGTAGTCTAAAGAGATAGTTCATAGTAGTAGTCTATGAAGAGATAGTTCATAGTAGTAGTCTAAAGAGATAGCTCATAGTAGTAGTCTATGAAGAGATAGTAGTCTAAAGAGATAGCTCATAGTAGTAGTCTATGAAGAGATAGTTCATAGTAGTAGTCTAAAGAGATAGCTCATAGTAGTAGTCTATGAAGAGATAGTAGTCTAAAGAGATAGTTAATAGTAGTAGTCTATGAAGAGATAGTAGTCTAAAGAGATAGTTAATAGTAGTAGTCTATGAAGAGATAGTAGTCTAAAGAGATAGTTAATAGTAGTAGTCTATGAAGAGATAGTAGTCTAAAGAGATAGTTCATAGTAGTAGTCTATGAAGAGATAGTAGTCTAAAGAGATAGCTCATAGTAGTAGTCTATGAAGAGATAGTTCATAGTAGTAGTCTAAAGAGATAGCTCATAGTAGTAGTCTATGAAGAGATAGTAGTCTAAAGAGATAGTTAATAGTAGTAGTCTATGAAGAGATAGTAGTCTAAAGAGATAGTTAATAGTAGTAGTCTATGAAGAGATAGTAGTCTAAAGAGATAGTTAATAGTAGTAGTCTATGAAGAGATAGTAGTCTAAAGAGATAGTTCATAGTAGTAGTCTATGAAGAGATAGTAGTCTAAAGAGATAGCTCATAGTAGTAGTCTATGAAGAGATAGTTCATAGTAGTAGTCTATGAAGAGATAGTTCATAGTAGTAGTCTATGAAGAGATAGTAGTCTAAAGAGATAGTTCATAGTAGTAGTCTATGAAGAGATAGTAGTCTAAAGATAGTTCATAGTAGTAGTCTATGAAGAGATAGTTCATAGTAGTAGTCTATGAAGAGATAGTAGTCTAAAGAGATAGCTCATAGTAGTAGTCTATGAAGAGATAGTAGTCTAAAGAGATAGCTCATAGTAGTAGTCTATGAAGAGATAGTAGTCTAAAGAGATAGTTCATAGTAGTAGTCTATGAAGAGATAGTAGTCTAAAGAGATAGCTCATAGTAGTAGTCTATGAAGAGATAGTAGTCTAAAGAGATAGCTCATAGTAGTAGTCTATGAAGAGATAGTAGTCTAAAGAGATAGTTCATAGTAGTAGTCTATGAAGAGATAGTAGTCTAAAGAGATAGCTCATAGTAGTAGTCTATGAAGAGATAGTAGTCTAAAGAGATAGCTCATAGTAGTAGTCTATGAAGAGATAGTAGTCTAAAGAGATAGCTCATAGTAGTAGTCTATGAAGAGATAGTAGTCTAAAGAGATAGCTCATAGTAGTAGTCTATGAAGAGATAGTAGTCTAAAGATAGTTCATAGTAGTAGTCTATGAAGAGATAGTTCATAGTAGTAGTCTATGAAGAGATAGTAGTCTATGAAGAGATAGCTCATAGTAGTAGTCTATGAAGAGATAGTAGTCTAAAGATAGTTCATAGTAGTAGTCTATGAAGAGATAGTTCATAGTAGTAGTCTATGAAGAGATAGTAGTCTATGAAGAGATAGTAGTCTAAAGAGATAGTTCATAGTCTCTGGACGTGGAAAGACGTCTACTCAGGGTTGGTTTACTTAGCTACAGTGGAGGATTTGCGTTATTTAGTGCCTAATGGAATGGAATCTCTTTTAGCATCCTTTAAAATAGCGAACTCCGCCATGACTCCCATGTAATACCTTTATTTTAACCAGTATTTGCTTTTATTGTTTCTTTGTGTTCGTCAACAGTGCTCATCTTACCAATCTGAAGAACATGTCAAGGTGACCATGTGTGACTTTTAGCTGTAGGATGTAGCATTAGGCTACCTGAATGTAGCATTAGGCTACCTGAATGTAGCATTAGGCTACCTGAATGTAGCGTTAGGCTACCTGGTAACACATTATTATTAGTTAGAGACCGCCTGTGTTCGAGGTCGTACGCTCCAACAATCGCTTTCATATGGGCTGCTCTACTCATCAGGTCCCTTTCCGGTTTTTGTGTGAACAGTTTAGGCTACAGACCTTTTTTTTTTTTTGCAACGTTGCTCTGTGAGAAACCTCCTGAAATGACTTGATATTGATGTGGTTTCTGAGTGTGACTGACTCAAGGAGACATCTACAGATGGAAAACGTTTTATAAACTCTTGATTTAGGCCAAATTAATGAATTGGGGGGAAATTCGATTTTGGTTGCCGGCCACCCACAAACAAAGACAATAATTGAATCTTATTCTGTCGTGAACCATTGAAAGACTCTCCATCTGTAGATGACATCTGTACTAACTGTTTCTCTTTCTAAAAACTCTATATTCTCCCTTTGTCCTTTTAAATAAATATAATTAACCTCTATTCCTAGGCAACACATCTGTTACAGAATTAATGTACAGTTAGTAGCACAGTATTTATTTTCTTTTTACTAATTTCTCTTATGCTTGCAACAAATGGTTTTGGTGAGTAACAATTCACTCTACTGTAGTAAGTATATAAACTGTAATATCCATATTTGTCCAGTCATTCATTCCATATCATGTTCCCAAAAATCACAACGAAGTCCATGTACTTTTTGGCTAATTGTTTTCAGAGTTAAAATGGACAAATCAGCAACGTGAAAACAGCTAGTGTTTGTTGTGTTTTCTCCCCAAAAAAAAAAAAACTGATTTTTTTGTGCATTTATTTACTTGATATTTCGGTTTTCACATGTGGGTGTGGTTAAATGTGTAATGCCTGTCATTGGGCAAATGCACTCCTGCAGTACACTCCTCTCCCCGCCTCCTTCTCCTGCCTGCCACGGACTCACTCACACACCTAAAATGTAATAATAATAATAATAATAAGCCATTTAGCAGACGATTTTATCCAAAGTGACTTACAGTCATGCGTGCATACATTTTTGTGTATGGGTGGTCCCGGGGATCGAACCCACTACCCTGACGTTACAAGCGCTGTGCTCTTAGAAGGTTGAACTCCTATTTTGAAGGGACAGAAAGTGTTGGCTGTTGCATTTGACCAATGACATGCATTCCACATTTAACCCACTTGTGAAAATCATAATATGAAGTTTTCATATATTTCTTAAAAAGGAGATAAAAACAAAGAAATAATTTTAGCTTTTTTTTTTTTTTTTTATAAAAAATTAATAAAAAATAAAAAACGGGCAGTTTTCATGTTGCTGATTTTGCCCTTTTCACTTGGAAAACAATTGGCCCAAAAGTACACAGACCCAACGATCACAACAATGATCACAATGCTCTCTCAGACAAAAACAAGGAACAGGAGGACAATCTAAGAGAGCTTTCTGGCCACCCTGACCCTACTAACTACGTCCGACTTCTACCAGCTCCATCAGGAAAACTTCCCCACTGTATGATGTCACTAATCAAATGACCTTATCCCACTTCCGGTATTTGAAAGAGGGCCTTGTCTTGTCAGACTCCCCTGGGATTTTCTCGTTTGGGCAATAGTCCGTCCTCCGACCTCTCTCCTCCGTCCTCTCTCCTCCGTGACCCGGAAACCGATAAAAGGACTGTGTCAATTCGTTAGTAGGTGAACGGAAGACGGTCCTCCCCTCCTCGATAGCCTCGTTTTGGCAAAGAAGTGTATCCTACCAGGAAGAGTTTTGATGTCTGCCACACCCCCTTTGAATCAGCTTTTGTTTTGTCAAAGGAGAAAAACATGCACCTGTTTAAAAACAACATGCTACTTATCACTTCCTGTCAGCCTATTGGCCAAGCCCTTGTCACTCCCTGTCTGCCTATTGGCCCTAATCACTCCCTGTCTGCCTATTGGCCCTAATCACTCCCTGTCTGCCTATTGGCCCTAATCACTCCCTGTCTGCCTATTGGCCCTTGTCACTCCCTGTCAGCCTATTGGCCCTTATCACTCCCTGTCAGCCTATTGGCCCTTGTCACTCCCTGTCAGCCTATTGGCCCTTATCACTCCCTGTCAGCCTATTGGCCCTTATCACTCCCTGTCAGCCTATTGGCCCTAATCACTCCCTGTCTGCCTATTGGCCCTTGTCAACCCTGTCAGCCTATTGGCCCTTATCACTCCCTGTCTGCCTATTGGCCCTAATCACTCCCTGTCTGCCTATTGGCCCTAATCACTCCCTGTCTGCCTATTGGCCCTAATCACTCCCTGTCTGCCTATTGGCCCTTGTCACTCCCTGTCAGCCTATTGGCCCTTATCACTCCCTGTCAGCCTATTGGCCCTTGTCACTCCCTGTCAGCCTATTGGCCCTTATCACTCCCTGTCAGCCTATTGGCCCTTATCACTCCCTGTCTGCCTATTGGCCCTTATCATTCCCTGTCTGCCTATTGGCCAAGCCCTTGTCACTCCCTGTCAGCCTATTGGCCAAGCCCTTGTCACTCCCTGTCTGCCTATTGGCTGAGCCCATCAGTCATGTTCCTGTTGTTGTCCCCAGTCCCCTGATCATAAGAGCTGTACAGCAGATGGGCCATGCATGCATCCACAGCTGACACCCTCCAAGTGCTGCCTGAATACCCTAGAGATCCTAGGAATCCCTGTGGACAACCAGCCAGAATAGAATGGAATGGAAGAAAAGCAATTTGGTTGCAGCAAAGTTACACACTGCCAGGCCCCTAGATCAGCCAGGCCCCTAGATCAGCCAGGCTTCTATAGATCAGCCAGGCTTCAATAGATCAGCCAGGCTTCTATAGATCAGCCAGGCTTCTATAGATCAGCCAGGCTCCTATAGATCAGCCAGGCTTCTATAGATCAGCCAGGCTCCTATAGATCAGCCAGGCTTCTATAGATCAGCCAGGTTTCTATAGGTCAGCCAGGCTTCTATAGATCAGCCAGGCTCCTATAGATCAGCCAGGCTTCTATAGATCAGCCAGGCCCCTATAGATCAGCCAGGCCCCTATAGATCAGCCAGGCCCCTATAGATCAGCCAGGCTCCTATATATCAGCCAGGCTCCTATAGATCAGCCAGGCTTCTATAGATCAGCCAGGTTTCTATAGGTCAGCCAGGCTCCTATAGATCAGCCAGGCTTCTATAGATCAGCCAGGCTTCTATAGATCAGCCAGGTTTCTATAGGTCAGCCAGGTTTCTATAGGTCAGCCAGGTTTCTATAGGTCATCCAGGCTCCTATAGATCAGCCAGGCTTCTATAGATCAGCCAGGCTTCTATAGATCAGCCAGGTTTCTATAGGTCAGCCAGGCTTCTATAGGTCAGCCAGGCTTCTATAGGTCAGCCAGGCTTCTATAGATCATCCAGGCTTCTATAGATCAGCCAGGCTTCTATAGATCAGCCAGGCCCCTATAGGTCAGCCAGGCTTCTATAGATCAGCCAGGCTTCTATAGATCATCCAGGCTCCTATAGGTCATCCAGGCTCCTATAGGTCAGCCAGGCCCCTGTGGAAGTATCCTTCCATCCCTCAATTTCAACCTTAAATAGTCCCTTACGTTGAGATCACATCAAGCACAATAACTCATTTTCATTGTCTGCTTGTGTCTAACATCACTAAGCTTGAGTTTGTTTGAAGAGTGTTCAAATACCCGCTTCATCCGTATCGTACTTTGTCAATCAGGCAAAGGATCTTGTTTATCTTTCTAGTTTACCAACTGTGGAGAACCGCCATCTTCCGTCAGCTAGATTGGTGCTTATAGAGCCGAATATCTTGCTGACTGTAGAGGGGCTTCTCCTTGTTCCCTCTGCTCTGTGGCCTTGTCTGTTGTAATCACGGGAGGTTGGTGGCACCTCAGTTGGGGAGGACGGGCTCGTAGTAATGGCTGGAGCGGAATCAGTGGAATGGTATCGAGTACATCAAACACACGGTTTCCATGGTGCCATTCCATTCGCTCTGTTCCAGACATTATTACGAGCTGTCCTCCTATCAGGAGTCTGATGTCAGTGTGTTTCCTTCCTCTAGAAGTGGAACTCCGTCTCCCAAGAGAACGTCAACGACGCGGTCACCTGCCATCAGAGGAGGCAGAGACCGGTTCACTGGAGAGTCCTACACCGTGCTAGGTAGGTAAACACAACGTTAACACATCACTGTGCTAGGTAAACACAACGTTAACACATCACTGTGCTTGGTAAACACTACCAACCTTACATGTATTTCATGTACCATGTATTCCCATATTGGGCAAACCGTCAACTGAAACTGATCCATTTCTATGACTGGGTGAACACAACCAACCAACCCATAATGGATGTCAGGTTGCTAGGCCAATGGATGTCAGGTTGCTAGGCCAATGGATGTCAGGTTGCTAGGCCAATGGATGTCAGGTTGCTAGGCCAATAGGGTTGTTTCCCAGACACTGATTAAACCTACCACAGGACTAAACAGCATGTTCAATGAGTCCAGGATTAGGCATAATCTGTGTCTGGGAAGCCAGTCCATAGTGTATTTGGGTGTCTTGAGACACACCCAAACACGTAAGTCACTACATTTTACATTTAAGTCATTTAGCGGACGCTCTTATCCAGAGCGACTTACAAATTGGTGCATTCAACTTAGGATAGCCAGTGGGGCAACCACATTTTGATCACAGTAAGTACACTTCTTCAAACAAGCAGCTGTGAGCAAAGTCAGTGCAATCAGGGACAACTACATCTCGATCACAATAAGTACATTTCTTTAAACAAGTCATTGCTAGCAGGTGTTAGTTTAGACAAAAGACAGTGGTAGTAAAGGGGGGGTAGAAGGATTACTATTATACTATACTACCTACGTAGTATAGTCATTAGTGGTGAATTTGGGCCGCAGGTGATTTTATTTGGCCCCCCAAGTTTTATTTGGCCCCTTAGCATTGGAAACGTGAGGAGGAATAATGGTCTGGGGCTGTTTTTCATGGTTCGAGCTTGGCCCCTTAGTTCCAGTGAAGGGAAATCTTAACACTACAGCACACAATGACATTCTAGATGATTCTGTGCTTCCAACTTTGTGGCAACAGTTTGGGAAGGCCCTTTACTGTTTCAGCATGACAATGCCCTTGTGCTCAAAGCGAAGTCCATACAGAAATGCTTTGTCGAGATCGGTGTGGAAGAACTTGACTGGCCTGCACAGAGCCCTGACCTCAACCCCATCAAACACCTTTGGGATGAATTGAAACGCAGACTGCGAGCCAGGCCTAATCGCCCAACATCAGTGCCCCGACCTCACTAATGCTCTTGTGTCTGAATGGAAGCAAGTCCCCGCAGCAATGTTCCAACATCTAGTGGAAAGCCTTCCCAGAAGAGTGGAGGCTGTTATAGCAGCAAAGGGGGGGGGGACCAACTCCATATTAATGCCCGTGATTTTGGAATGAGATGTTCGAGGAACAGGTGTCCACATACCTTTTGGTCATGTAGTGTATATAATATATTCCTAATATAATCTCCCCCCCCAGGTGACACCAGTATGGACTGTGGTCAACACTACTGGGAGGTGAAAGCTCTTAAAGACTGTAAGTCGTACAGCGTCGGGGTCTCCTACAGGAACCTGGGGAAGTTCGACCAGCTGGGAAAGACCAACACCACATGGTGTATCCACATCAACAACTGGCTGCAGACCTCCTTCTCCGCCAAGCACAACAACAAGGCCAAGAGTCTGGACGGCGCCGTACCTGACCGCATCGGAGTCTTCTGTGACCTGGACTCAGGTGGGTTGGTTTTATTTTATTTTATTTTACCCTTATTTTACCAGGTAAGTTGACTAAGAACACATTCTCATTTACAGCAACGACCTGGGGAATAGTTACAGGGGAGAGGAGGGGGAGGGGGGAGCAAATTGGAAGCTGGGGGTGATTAGATGGACATGATGAGGGCCAGATTGGGAATTTAGCCAGGACACCGGAGTTAACACCGCTACTCCAACGATAAGTGGCATGGGATCTTTAGTGACCACAGAGAGTCAGGACACCCGTTTAACATCCCATCTGAAAGACGACACCCTACACAGGGCAATGTCCCAAATCACTGCCCCCTGGGGCATTGGGATATGTTTTTAGACCAGAGGACAGAGTGCCTCCTACTGGCCCTCCAACAGCATCTGGTCTCCCATCCAGGACCAACCCTGCTTAGCTTCAAGTAGTAGGATGCAGAGTATATCTATATGTATATTTAAGCAATAAGGCCCGAGGGGGTGTGGTATATGGCCAATATACCACGGCTAAGGGCTGTTTTTATTTACAACACAACGCGGAGTGCCTGGAAACAGCCCTTAGCCGTGGTATATTGGCAATATTTTAAATTTTAAAATTTTTGTCATTTTAGCAGACGCTCTTATCCAGAGCGACTTACAGTTAGTGAGTGCATACATTATTTAATTTTTCATACTGGCCCCCCGTGGGAATCGAACCCACAACCCTGGCGTTGGAAACGCCATGCTCTACCAACTGAGCTACATCCCTGCCGGCCATTCCCTCCCCTACCCTGGACGACGCTGGGCCAATTGTGCGCCGCCCCATGGGTCTCCCGGTCGCGGCCGGCTACAACAGAGCCCAAAGATGCCTTATTGCTATTATGAACTGGTTACTGAGGTAATTAGAGCAGTAGAAATACATGTTTTGTATACGGTCTGATATACAGCGCGTTCAGAAAGTATTCCGACCCCTTGACCTTTTCCAAAAAATTTTACATTACAGCCTTGTTCTAGAATGGATTAAATTCATTTTTTTCCTCAATCTACACACAATACCCCATAATGACTAAGCGAAAACAGGTTTTTAGAAATGTTTGCAAATTTATGAAAAAAAAAAAACAGATACCTTATTTACATAAGTATTCAGACCCTTTGCTATGAGACTCGAAATTGAGCTCAGGCGCATCCTGTTTCCATTGATCATCCTTGAGATGTTTCTACAACTTGATTGGAGTCCACCTGTGGTAAATTCAATTGATTGGACATGATTTGGAAAGGCAGACACCTGTCTATATAAAGGTCCCACAGTTGACAGTGCAAGTCAAAGCAAAAACCAAGCCATGAGGTCGAAGAAATTGTCCGTAGAGCTCCAAGACAGGATTGTGTCGAGGCACAGATCTGGGGAAGGGTACCAAAAAATGTCTGCAGCATTGAAGGTCCCCAAGAACACAGTGGCCTCCATCATTCTTAAATGGAAGAAGTTTGGAACCACCAAGACTCTTCCTATAGCTGGCCGCCCGGACAAACTTAGCAATCGGGGGAGAAGGGCCTTGGTCAGGGAGGTGACCAAGAATCCGATGGCCAATCTGACAGAGCTCCAGAGTTCCTCAGTGGAGATGGGATAACCTTCTAGAAGGACAACCATCTCTGCAGCACTCCTCCAATCAGGCCTTTATGGTAGAGTGGCCAGACGGAAGCCACTCCTCAGTAAAAGGCACATGACAGCCCGCTTGGAGTTTGCCAAAAGGCACCTAAAGACTCTCAGACCATGAGAAACAAGATTCTCTGGTCTGATGAAACCAAGATTGAACTCTTTGGCCTGAATGCCAAGCGTCACTTCTGGAGGAAACCTGGCACTGTCCCTACGGTGAAGCATGGTGGTGGCAGCATCATGCTGTGGGGATGTTTTTCAGCAGCAGGGACTGGGAGACGTGTCAGGATCGAGGGAAAGATGAACGGAGCAAAGTACTGAGAGATTCTTGATGATAACCTGCTCCAGAGTGCTCACAACCTCAGACTGTGTTGACGGTTCACCATCCAACAGGACAATGACCCTAAGCACACAGCCAAGACAACGCAGGAGTGGCTTCGGGACAAGTCTCTGAATGTCCTTGAGTGGCCCAGCCAGAGCCCGAACTTGAACCCGATCGAACATCTCTGAAGAGACCAGAAAATAGCTGTGCAGCGATGCTCCCCATCCAACCTGACAGAGCTTGAGAGGATCTGCACAGAAGAATGGGAGAAACTCCCCAAATACAGGTGTGCCAAGCTTGTAGCGTCATACCCAAGAAGACTCGAGGCTGTAATCGCTGCCAAAGGTGCTTCAACAACGTACTGAGTAAAGGGTCTGAATACTTATGTAAATGTGATATTCCTGTTTTTATTGGGTATTGTGTGTACATTGATGAGGGAAAAAAACGATTTAAACCATTTTAGAATAAGGTTTAACGTAACAAAATGTGGAAAAAGTCAGACTGAGTACTTTCTGAATGAACTGTACCATGGCTTTCAGCCAATCAGCATTCAGGGCTCGAACCACCCAGTTTATAATTAGATTTTGCTCATTTAGCACACACTTTAATACAGAGCGAGTTACAGTGAGTGGTCTCTGTAAAGTCAAAAGCACATTACTTGTTAGTGGGTGCTGCTGGGCTGAAGAAGACTTGTATAAATGAAGTAGGACTCCTTGGGAGTCATTTTTTGTAAAGCTTATAGCTGCTTCATTTCTCTAGGTGTGTTAATAGAGCCATACAGTAGGTCCAATTACATGAAATATCCATCTGGCAGTGGACAGGGTAGTCCTTGATCCATAAATGTTATTCTACTGTGGCGAGCTCTCTTCGGCACTCTCGTCACATTGAACCACCATTCTCCATTCCCTATGCGCGCCAAGTACAAACATTTCCATTTCTATAAACTCCATTACTGCTATTACATTAAACTGAGTGCACCATTTGTTTGTGCTGTTAACGACAATACAGATAAATAATGTGCTTTATTTTACATCTTTCACAAATTACAATACCTGTTTGATTGAGAGCTCCGTCGGTGTCGGGCGCCAGAGATGAAGAGGCGAAGCTAGAGGATTTACTCCGCCCAAAAGGACAATTGTACCTGGCGCCGACGAAGATGGCGGCCTCGCGACTAGCTCTTAGGAAACTTTGCAGTATTTTGTTTTTTTATGTATTATTTTTTACATTATTAGCTCAGAAAGTGTTTTGCATCATTACATACAGCCGGGGAAAACTATTGGATATCAGAGCGGCGGTAACTCACCAGCATTACGACCACAAATACGACTTTCCCGAAGCAGATCCTTTGTTTGCTCTCCCCAGGGCAACTGAACTGATTCCAGCGGCTGACCCAAATCATTGCCGGCGGAGGAGAGGCACTCGGAGCGGCCTGCTGGTTCGACTTAGGAGGCGCGCACACCACCCACCGCTTCCAAGTATACTACTCGCTAATGTTCAGTCTCTGGTTAACAAGGTCGACGAGCTCCGGGCAAGGATTTCTTTCCAGAGAGACATCAAGGCCTGTAACATACTTTGTTTCACGGAAACATGGCTCTTTTAGGATATTCTGTCGAAATCGGTCCAGCCAGATGGGTTCTCAGTTCATCGCGCAGACAGGAATAAATATCTCTCCGGGAAGCAGAAGGGCAGAGGTGTGTGTTTCATGATTAACAACTCATGGTGTAATTGTAGTAACATACAGGAACTCGAGTCCTTTTGTTCACCGACCTAGAATACCTCACAATCAAATGCCGACCGTATTATCTCCCAAGATAATTTTATTTGGTTATAGTCACGGCCGTGTATATCCCCCCTCAATCCGATACCACGACGGCCCTAAAAGAACTTCACTGGACTTTATGCAAACTGGGAATCACATATCCTGAGGCTGAATTTATTATTTAACAAAGCAAATTTGAGGACTAGGCTGCCGAAGTTCTATCAACATATCGACTGTTGTACTTGCACTGCTAAACCATTGCTATTCGAACTTCCGGGATGGTTATAAGGCCCTCCCCCGCCCTCCTTTCGGCAAATCTGACCACGACTCCATTTTGCTCCTCCCTTCCTATAGGCAGAAACGCAAACAGGAAGTACCCGTACTAAGGACTATTCAACGCTGGTCTGACCAATCGGAATCCACGCTTCAAGATTGTTTTCATCACGCGGACTGGGATATGTTCCAGGTAGCTTGCGAAAATAATTTGGACGACTGTAACTCAGCTGGTAGAGCACGGCGCTTGTAACGCCAAGGTAGTGGGTTCGATCCCCGGGACCACCCATACATAAAAAATGTATGCACGCATGACTGTAAGTCGCTTTGGATAAAAGCGTCTGCTAAATGGCATATTATTATTATTATTATTATAGAATACACTGAAAACGGTGACTGAGTTTATCAGGAAGTGTATAGGTGATGTTGTGCCCACTGTGACTATTAAAACCTACCCTAACCAGAAACCATGGATAGATATAAGCAGCATTCGCGCAAAACTGAAAGCAAAAACCACCGCATTTAACCATGGTAAGGTGACTGGGAATATGGCAGAATACAAACAGTGTAGCTACTCACTCAGCAAGGCAATTAAACTGGCAAAACATCAGTATAGAGACACGAGATGTATGTGGCAGGGTATACAGACAATCATGGACTACAAAAGGAAAACCAGCCACGTCACCGACACCGACGTCTCGCTTCCAGACAAGCTAAACACCTTGTTCGCCCGCTTTGAGGATAACACAGTGCCACCGACGAGGCCCACTACCAAGGGCTGTGGCCTCTCCTTCTCCGTGGCCGACGTGATTAAGACATTTAAGCATGTTAACCCCCGCAAGGCTGCCGGCCCAGACAGCATCCCTAGCCGCGTCCTCAGAGCATGCGCAGACCAGCTGGCTGGTGTGTTTACGGACATATTCAATCTCTCCCTTCCCAGTCTGCTGTTCCCACATGCTTCAAGATGGCCACCATTGTTCCTGTACCCAAGAAAGCAAAGGTAACTGAACTAAATGACTATCGCCCCATAGCACTCACCTCTGTCATCATGAAGTGCTTTGAGAGGCTAGTCAAGGATCATATCACCTCTACCTTACCTGTCACCCTAGACCCACTTCAATTTGCTTACCGCCCCAATAGATCCACAGACGATGCAATCGCCATCACACTGCACACTGCCCTATCCCATCTGGACAAGAGGAATACCTATGTAAGAATGCTGTTCATTGACTATAGCTCAGCATTCAACACCATAGTACCCTCCAAGCTCATCATTAAGCTCGAGGCCCTGGGTCTGAACCGCGCCCTGTGCAACTGGGTCCTGGACTTCCTGACGGGCCGACCCCAGGTGGTGAAGGTAGGAAACAACATCTCCACTTCGCTGATCCTCAACACTGGGGCCCCACAAGGGTGCGTACTAAGCCCCCTCCTGTACTCACTGTTCACCCATGACTGCTTGGCCAAGCACGCCTCCAACTCAATCATCAAGTTTGCAGACGACACAACAGTAGTAGGCTTGATTACCAACAATGACGAGACCGCCTACATGGAGGAGGTGAGTGCTCTGGGAGTGTGGTGCCAGGAAAATAACCTCTCACTCAACGTCAACAAAACAAAGGAGATAATCGTGGACTTCAGGAAACAGTAGAGGGTGCACCCCCCCTATCCACATCGACGGGACCGCAGTGGAGAAGGTGGAAAGCTTCAAGTTCCTTGGCGTACACATCACCGACAAACTGAAATGGTCCACCCACGCAGACAGTGTGGTGAAGAAGGCGCAACAAAGCCTCTTCAACCTCAGGAGGCTGAAGAAATGTGGCTTGGCAACTAAAACCCTCACAAACTTTTACAGATGCACAATTGAGAGCATCCTGTCGGGCTGTATCACCGCCTGGTACGGCAACTGCACCGCCCGCAACCGCAGGGCTCTCCAGAGGGTGGTGCGGTCTGCCGAACGCATTACCGGAGGAAAACTACCCGCCCTCCAGGACACCTACAGCACCCGATGTCACAGGAAGGCCAAAAAGTTCATCAAGGACATCAACCACCCGAGCCACGGCCTGTTCACCCCGCTATCATCCAGAAGGCGAGGTCAGTACAGGTGCATCAAAGCTGGGACCGAGAGAATGAAAAACAGCTTCTATCTCAAGGCCATCAGACTGTTAAATAGCCATCACTAGCACATTAGAGGCTGCTGCTGCCTATTGAAATCACTGGCCACTTTAAGAAATGGAACACTAGTCACTTTAATAATGTTTAAATATCTTGCACTACTCATCTCATATGTATATACTGTATTCTATAATATTCTACTGTATCTTAGTCCATGCGCTCTGTCATTGCTTGTCCATATATGTATATATTCTTAAATTCCATTCCTTACCAGTTTTGTGTGTATTGGGTATATGTTGTGAAATTGTTAGATATTACTTGTTAGATATTACTGCACTGTCGGAGCTAGAAGCACAAGCATTTCGCTACACCCGCTATAACATCTGCTAAACACGTGTATGTGACAAATACAATTTGATTTGATTTGATCTCTCCGCGTGACGTAAGCTAATTTTTTTGTATGGAGGTCTATGAGACAGTGTCGAATTACGTGAGGCTTATTTGATCGAGTAGAAGTTTCGTAATGATTTTACAAATGTACTGCTATAAGTGGATGCGTGTGACATTCCTGCATTATTGAGGAAAAACATCCTAGTCGTGCCTGTTGTTCACATGCGTATCTGCCCTCTCATTGGCTAGAGTCGTCCCACCTGATCTCGCCTGCCTTCAATCAATGAGGAGGGGGTTCGTTTATCTGTCCCGGGGGAGACCCCAGTAGGAGGAGTTTGAACCGGGTGAAAAGTGATTGCATTCGTTTTGGAACCGAGCTGCCTCCCGGGCTTGAGCCAGGTGCCCCGCTCTGACAGCGAATTTGGCTCAAAACAAAAGTGACGTAATCAAGCACGTGGAGTAATCAGTAGGATTATGTGTTTTTAACATGACAAAGTGATCGCTATTAATTTTTTTAAAAATTCTGTCTTCCCAATGAAAGCTAAAACTAAACAAAAATATAAACACAACATGCAACACTTTCAACGATTTTACTGAGTTACAGTTCATATAAGGAAATCAGTCAATTGAAATAAATTCATTAGGCCCTAATCTATGGATTTCACATGACTGGGCAGGGGCGGAGCCATAGGCCCACCCACTTGGGAGCCAGGCCCACCCACTGGGGAGCCAGGCCCAGCCAATCAGAATGAGTTTTCCCCCCACAAAAGGGCTTTATTACAGACAGAAATACTCCTCAGTTTCATCAGCTGTCCGGGTGGCTGGTCTCAGAAGATCCCGCAGGTGAAGAAACTGGATGTGGAGGTCCTGGGCTGGCGTGGTTACACGTGGTCTGCTGTTGTGAGGCCGGTTGGACGCACTGCCAAATTCTCTTCAACAATGTTGGCGGCGGCTTATGGTAGTGAAATGAACATTAAATTCTCTGGCAACAGCTCTGGTAGACATTCCTGCAGTCAGCATGCCAATTGCGCGCTCCCTCAAAACTTGAGACATCTGTGGCATTGTGTTGTTACAAAACTGCACATTTTAGAGTGGCCTTTTACTGTATTTTATTTCAGCTCATGAAACATGGGACCAACACTTTACATGTTGCGTTTATATTTTGGTTCTTTATAGTTAGAAAATGGTTACATTTATTTTATGGAAAATAGATGTTTTAAATTTCTGGATGATGCACTATGCTGCCTTGTTGACAACACCACCGAGCGGTGCAGATGACTGTTCCATGCTGCCTTGTTGACAACACCACCGAGCGGTGCAGATGACTGTTCCATGCTGCCTTGTTGACAACACCACCGAGCGGTGCAGATGACTGTTCCATGCTGCCTTGTTGACAACACCACCGAGCGGTGCAGATGACTGTTCCATGCTGCCTTGTTGACAACACCACCGAGCGGTGCAGATTACTGTTCCATGCTGCCTTGTTGACAACACCATCGAGCGATGCAGATTACTGTTCCATGCTGCCTTGTTGACAACACCACCGAGCGGTGCAGATTACTGTTCCATGCTGCCTTGTTGACAACACCACCGAGCGGTGCAGATGACTGTTCCATGCTGCCTTGTTGACAACACCACCGAGCGGTGCAGATGACTGTTCCATGCTGCCTTGTTGACAACACCACCGAGCGGTGCAGATTACTGTTCCATGCTGCCTTGTTGACAACACCACCGAGCGGTGCAGATTACTGTTCCATGCTGCCTTGTTGACAACACCACCGAGCGGTGATGATGACTGTTCCATGCTGCCTTGTTGACAACACCACCGAGCGGTGCAGATTACTGTTCCATGCTGCCTTGTTGACAACACCACCGAGCGGTGCAGATGACTGTTCCATGCTGCCTTGTTGACAACACCACCGAGCGGTGATGATGACTGTTCCATGCTGCCTTGTTGACAACACCACCGAGCGGTGCAGATTACTGTTCCATGCTGCCTTGTTGACAACACCACAGAGCGGTGCAGATTACTGTTCCATGCTGCCTTGTTGACAACACCACCGAGCGGTGCAGATTACTGTTCCATGCTGCCTTGTTGACAACACCACCGAGCGGTGCAGATTACTGTTCCATGCTGCCTTGTTGACAACACCACCGAGCGGTGCAGATTACTGGGGAAGAGCAACTGGAGAAACTTGCAGTCCTTTGATCACATGATTTTTGTGAAGTTCATGCAGTTGACACAGTGTTTGTTCCCCCCTAACACCGGTATGTACACAGTGTTTTCCCCCTAACACCGGTATGTACACAGTGTTTGTTCCCCCCTAACACCGGTATTTACACAGTGTTTCCCCCCTAACACCGGTATGTACACAGTGTTTGTTCCCCCCTAACACCGGTATGTACACAGTGTTTCCCCCCTAACACCGGTATGTACACAGTGTTTCCCCCCTAACACCGGTATGTACACAGTGTTTCCCCCCTAACACCGGTATTTACACAGTGTTTCCCCCCTAACACCGGTATGTACACAGTGTTTCCCCCCTAACACCGGTATTTACACAGTGTTTGTTCCCCCCTAACACTCCCTCTCTGATTAATTATTATATTCCAGTAACTATCCATTGTATTGCTCAGCCAGTAACTATCCATTGTATTGCTCAGCCAGTAACTATCCATTGTATTGCTCAGCCAGTAACTGTAGCAATTGTGGTGTATGTTTATTGTGTCGATGTCTGTCAATTTGATTTCCTTACATTGTCTAAAACGATGATCAATTGATGCGCCTGTTGAAAGTGCTCATTGGTTACGGTTTTTCTCCTAAATTGGGTGCGCCAGTTACGGTGGGTATATATGCCCATTCTTTGTCATAAGAGAGGACTGCTTTGAAGGTAACGTGTTCATTCTCAGTTGTGTGAGCATCCTAGGCCTGGTGTTATGCCATTTCTAGCCGTTTGGTTGCTACTTTGTGCGATTGTTTGGGCAATTTGACGTTTTGTCTTTTGTCTAATGCAATACCAGAAAGTTATTTTTGGACCCAACCATTTTGTAAATATCTTCACCTTCACTATCTGCACTTGTAAATAAAACCTTAATTTTGCAACATATTTGTATGGGCTTGCTCTTTGGTGCTCAAAAATCCTGGTAAAGACTGCCGGATCCAGGTAGATCTTAACACCCGTACTGTAAGTTGTTGACAGTTTCACCAACTGAGTTACAAGGTGGTCACCCATCGTTAGATTTACAGGTTGTTGTACAGGAAGTGGTGTGTTTTACAGTCCGGAAAGGGGATACTATATCCCGTGGGTGACTGTGACCCGTGACACATGCATAGGCCATCGGATACCGCCATATTGGATTTCAGCCATCTCCCTCCACCAGGAAATTACTGTAGAATAGATTACTACAAACTGGGCCTCCATCCCCCAGGAAATGACTGTAGAACAGACGACTATAAACAAGGCTTTTCTTCTTCCCAGAGGATCAGGTGACTGTACTATGGGGCGGCAGGTGGCTTAGTGGTTAAGAGCGTTGTGCCAGTAACCGAAAGGTCGCTGGTTCTAATCCCCGAGCCGACTAGGTGAAAAATCTGTCGATGTGCCCTTGAGCAAGGCACTTAACCCTAATTGCTCCTGTAAGTCGCTCTGGATAAGAGCGTCTGCTAAATGACTAAAATGTAAAATGTACTATAAACAAGGCATTTCTGGATCAGATGACTAATTTCCATCATTCTCTCTGTGCTTGTGAAGTGGTACGGTAGTTAGTTTTCTCCCTACATAGTGCACTACTTTTGACCAGGGCCCGTGGCCGGTAGTGGGCACTGTGTAGGGAACAGGCTACCATTTGGGAGGTAGGCTGCGCTTGAACAAGCGAAGTGGATACAGTGGAATGCCTTTGGTCTTTAATACCGTTTTCTCTTCCTCAGGACAACTGTCCTTCTACAACGCTGAAACCAAGCAGTTGATCCACACGTTCAAGGCTAAGTTTAGCCAACCTGTTGTACCAGCCTTCATGGTAAGTTCTGTCAGTATCGTATCGTCGATACGCTTATCTAACGGCCACTCCCTCATAACTGTATTTCGTACCGGAGAACTTGTCCTGTCATAAAGACCTAGATAAAACCAATAGGTAACAAAGTTACTTTGACTACATTATCCGTAACACATTTATTACACATCTATAAGCATTTCATCATCATCATTATTAGCGCATTCATGTTATGCTATGCAAGAGCTCATATTTAGGTGTCTTAATAGATGCACTATTACAATGACATAGTAGTGTCATCATTCTGGCTGTTCTCAAAAGTGTGCTTCTGTCATGCCAGTGTTAGTGAATATGCCAAAAGGCCAAACCACGTTTTGGAATGATGCTGATATACTGTATAGCCTGTACCGGCCCCATTTCCCCCACTGGTCGGTATAGGCCAACGACTTACCTTCTCTTCTCACTGAGGTCAATGGTGCATGAAGATCCTCGGGTACATTTTACAGATCTGTCACTTGTTATTTTTCAATCTCTTGTATATTGGTCACATACACATGGTTAGCAGACGTTATTGTGTAGCGAAACGCTTGTGACACTACTATGTCATTGTAATAGTGCATCTATTAAGACACCAAAATATGAGCTCTTGCATAGCATAACATGAATGTGCTGTGGATACTCTATTGATATACTTAATTAACCTTTAATAATGCGGTTGTGACCTGTTATAACGGTTCATGAAATGCTTATTGATGTGTAATAAATGCGTAACTTATTATAATTTTTTTTTTTAATTCAGACGCTCTTTTCCAGAGCGACTTCCAGTTAGTGAGCGCATACATTATTTTATTTTTCATACTGGCTTCATGAATGAAGTTGAATGAACATTGCAGAAAGGAAATTAATGGTATACTTCTGAGCCCAGAAGATCCAGCTAAACATGGTACAGTGGGGGGAAAAAAAGTATTTAGTCAGCCACCAATTGTGCAAGTTCTCCCACTTAAAAAGATGAGAGAGGCCTGTAATTTTCATCATAGGTACACGTCAACTATGACAGACAAATTTAGAAAAAAATATCCAGAAAATCACATTGTAGGATTTTTAATGAATTTATTTGAAAATGATGGTGGAAAATAAGTATTTGGTCAATAACAAAAGTTTCTCAATACTTTGTTATATACCCTTTGTTGGCAATGACACAGGTCAAACGTTTTCTGTAAGTCTTCACAAGGTTTTCACACACTGTTGCTGGTATTTTGGCCCATTCCTCCATGCAGATCTCCTCTAGACCAGTGATGTTTTGGTGCTGTCGCTGGGCAACACGGACTTTCAACTCCCTCCGAAGATTTTCTATGGGGTTGAGATCTGGAGACTGGCTAGGCCACTCCAGGACCTTGAGATGCTTCTTACGAAGCCACTCCTTTGTTGCCCGGGCGGTGTGTTTGGGATCATTGTCATGCTGAAAGACCCAGCCACGTTTCATCTTCAATGCCCTTGCTGATGGAAGGAGGTTTTCACTCAAAATCTCACGATACATGGCCCCATTCATTCTTTCCTTTACACGTATCAGTCGTCCTGGTCCCTTTGCAGAAAAACAGCCCCAAAGCATGATGTTTCCACCCCCATGCTTCACAGTAGGTATGGTGTTCTTTGGATGCAACTCAGCATTCTTTGTCCTCCGAACACGACGAGTTGAGTTTTTACCAAAAAGTTCTATTTTGGTTTCATCTGACCATATGACATTCTCCCAATCCTCTTCTGGATCATCCAAATGCACTCTAGCAAACTTCAGACGGGCCTGGATATGTACTGGCTTAAGCAGGGGGACACGTCTGGCACTGCAGGATTTGAGTCCCTGGCGGCGTAGTATGTTACTGATGGTAGGCTTTGTTACTTTGGTCCCAGCTCTCTGCAGGTCATTCACTAGGTCCCCCCGTGTGGTTCTGGGATTTTTGCTCACCGTTCTTGTGATCATTTTGACCCCACGGGGTGAGATCTTGCGTGGAACCCCAGATCGAGGGAGATTATCAGTGGTCTTGTATGTCTTCCATTTCCTAATAATTGCTCCCACAGTTGATTTCTTCAAACCAAGCTGCTTACCTATTGCAGATTCAGTCTTCCCAGCCTGGTGCAGGTCTACAATTTTGTTTCTGGTGTCCTTTGACAGCTCTTTGGTCTTGGCCATAGTGGAGTTTGGAGTGTGACTGTTTGAGGTTGTGGACAGGTGTCTTTTATACTGATAACAAGTTCAAACAGGTGCCATTAATACAGGTAAGTTACAGGTCTGTGAGAGCCAGAAATCTTGCTTGTTTGTAGGTGACCAAATACTTATTGTCCACCATAATTTGCAAATAAATTCATTAAAAATCCTACAATGTGATTTTCTGGATTTTCTTTTCTCAATTTGTCTGTCATAGTTGACGTGTACCTATGATGAAAATTACAGGCCTCTCTCATCTTTTTAAGTGGGAGAACTTGCACAATTGGTGACTAAATACTTTTTTTCCCCACTGTATATATTGATTGATTTTAAGATTATTCTACTGGTTTTTAAATCAATCCAAGATTGTGCACCCCAATATACGTTAGACATGCTTTTAAGTTATGTACCCAGTAGGTCCCTCAGGTCCTCTGGCACTGGCCTTTTAACTATCCCAAAGCCTAGGACCATGGAGAGGCAGCATGTCACACCCTGATCTGTTTCACCTGTCTTTGTGATTGTCTCCACCCCCCTCCAGGTGTCGCCCATCTTCCCCATTATCCCCAGTGTATTTATACCTGTGTTCTCTGTTTGTCTGTTGCCAGTTCGTTTTTCCCCTTGCTCCGGTCTTCCTCAAGTTCCTGTTTTCTAGTTTTGACCATTCAGCCTGCCCTGACCCTGAGCCTGCCTACCGTTCTGTACCTTGTCACACCACCCTGGATTATTGACCTCTGCCTGTCCTGTCCTGTCGTTTGCCTGCCCCTTGTTTTTGTTATTAACTTTTGTTACTTCAACACTGTCTGCATCTGTGTCTTCTCCTGAAACTTGATACAGCCTTTAGTTACTATGCCCCCCAGCCTCTGGAATAGCCTGCCAGAGAACCTGAGGGGGGCTGAAACTGTAGACATACAGTACTAGTCAAAGGTTTGGACACACCTACTCATTCCAGGGTGTTTCTTTATTTTTACTATTTTCTACATTGTAGAATAATAGTGAAGACATCAAAACAATGAAATAACCCACATCGAATCATGTAGTAACCAAAAAAGTGTTAAACAAATCCAAATATATTTTATACTTCAGATTCTTCAAAGTAGACACCCTTTGCCTTGATGACAGCTTTGCACACTCTTGGCATTCTCTCAACCAGCTTCATGAGGTAGTCACCTGGAATGCATTTCAATTAACAGGTTTGCCTTCTTAAAAGTTAATTTGTGGAATTTCTTTCCTTCTTAATGCATTTGAGCCAATCAGTTGTGTTGTGACAAGGTAGGGGTGGTATACAGAAGATAGCCCTATTTGGTAAAAGACCAAGTCCATATTATGGCGAGAACAGCTCAAATAAGCAAAGAGAAATGACAATCCATCATTACTTTAAGACAAAGGTCAGTCAATCCAGAACATTTCAAGAACTTTGACAGTTTCTTCAAGTGCAGTCGCAAAAACCATCAAGCGCTATGATAAAACTGGCTCTCATGAGGACCGCCACAGGAAAGGAAGACCCAGAGTTACCTCTGCTGCAGAGGATAAGTTCATTAGAGTTACCAGCCTCAGAAATTGTAGCCCAAATAAATGCTTCACAGAGTTCAAGTAACAGACACATCTCAACATCAACTGTTCAGAGGAGACTGCGTGAATCAGGCCTTTATGGTCGAATTGCTGCAAAGAAACCACTACTAAAGGACACCAATAAGAAGAAGAGACTTGCTTGGGCAAAGAAACACAAGCAATTGACATTAGGCAGGTGGAAATCTGTCCTTTGGTCTGGTGAGACCAAATTTGAGATTTTTGGTTCCAACCGCTGTGTCTTTGTGAGACGCAGAGTAGGTGAACGGATGATCTCCGCATGTGTGGTTCCCACCGTGAAGCATGGAGGAGGAGGTGTGATGGTGTGGGGGTGCTTTGCTGGTGACACTGTCTGTGATTTTATTTAGAATTCAAGGCACACTTAACCAGCATGACTACCACAGCATTCTGCAGCGATACGCCATCCCATCTGGTTTGCGCTTAGTGGGACTATCATTTGTTTTTCAACAGGACAATGACCCAACACACCTCCAGGCTGTGTAAGTGCTATTTGACCAAGAAGGAGAGTGATGGAGTGCTGCATCAGATGACCTGGCCTCCACAATCACCCGACCTCAACCCAATTGAGATGGTTCGGGATGAGTCGGACCGCAGAGTGAAGGAAAAGCAGCCAACAAGTGCTCAGCATATGTGGGAACTCCTTCGAGACTGTCGGAAAAGCATTCCAGGTGACGCTGGTTGAGAGAATGCCAAGAGTGTGCAAAGCTGTCATAAAGGCAAAGGGTGGCTACTTTGAAGAATCTCAAATATATTTTGCCATCATGTTTTCAGTGTTCAGGCAAGTGGCTTCCTTGACCTACCAAGAGGGAGGAATACTGGTTTAAGTTCAGTCCATAGCCCTGTTCACAATGCCATAAAGTGGCAGCAGTTTCCTAGCCTGTGTCTCATAACTCCTCAGTGTCTCAGATCATGACGATGATAGTGTTCTTACAATGTGTGTTGTGTTGTTCCAGGTATGGTGTGGAGGACTGAGCCTCAGTACAGGGATGCAGGTCCCCAGTGCAGTCAAGAGTTTCCAGAAGACCGAGAACGGCCTGGGAGGATCCAACAGCAGCCTCAACAGCATGGCCCAGTAGCCCACACTCACTGTCTGAAACCGCACCTTATTCTCTATGCAGTTTCTGGTCTAAAGTAGTGCACTATGAAGGGAATAGGGTGCAGTTTCTGATGCAAACCAATGATGAACTGAACTCGCACCTCTGACTTCCTGGTTCCTTTTGCAAGTACCACCCCTTCCTGTTTCTGATCTGTCAGTCAAACCGAGCTGCCCGCCGCAGAGGAAACACTGAGCCTTGGAGGAACATAACCAGCCTTTAACCAAGCAGCTCCAGACCCGGAATCGTCAAGCATCAAGCTCTTAGGGGCAGGGCTCTCCAAGCCTGTTCCTGGAGAGCTGCCGTCCTGTAGGTTTCCATAGGGGCAGGGCTCTCCAAGCCTGTTCCTGGAGAGCTGCCGTCCTGTAGGTTTCCACTAACCCTAATCTGGCGCACCCGATTCTAATAATAAGCTGGTTGATAAAGCTGAATGATGGGTTGGAGTGAAAATCTACAGGAGGGTAGCTCTTCAGTAGCAACAATAACCAAGCTTCAGCATTAAGGGTTAGTGGTACCCTCTTAACCATGTTCCAGATCTCTTAGGGGATGGAACATCCATAGGATTCTCATTCTGTATCAGGAATGCTAGACGTTTAATCAGGGAATAGACGAGTGCACTTTTGTTCTTTTTTTTTTAGTTAGAATGCTGAGTTTTAAATCATTCTGTCTCTCTGAAGTGTGAAGGTGTGTTTTGGCATGACGAGAAACCCTGTTGATTACTTAACAGCTCTATATTGACTCCTATATTTCTGTGTGTGTGTGTTTTATGTTGTGTATGACCATGGCAGTGTCAGTGAATGGGATTACAACTCCTTCCTCTCTCGTAGAGGCTTCGTTTTGGTTTGAACCCCCTGAACAATATCTTGTCAGAACAAAAAAACTGCAGGTTTGCACTAAAAAAAAATACAGTACGTGAAAGTAGGGTTGACTTAAATGATGGAGGACTGTTGCAACAGGGCATGATACTGTATGATGTAGTTCTGCTGTTTTCTTATTCTGCTGACATGTTCTGTTAGTCGTTGGACCAGGCTGAGTGCAGGCGTCCCAAATCACACCCTATTAGCTATATATAGCGCACAACTTTAGACCAGAGCCCTACGCGCCCACTATATAAAGACTAGGGTGGCAATTGGGACTCAGCCTGTCAACCTGGACGTCGGAGCGTGTTTGATCTGTGTCATTGGGAATTGTGTGTTCTTATTCATGTCTTCTGCTTCCCCAAATGGTACCCTATTCCCTTGATAGTGCACTAGTGCCCTAGGAAAAAGGGTGGCATTAAGGACACTTCTATTACTGTACCCCTTTATAAAGGGTTTAGAATTTCATCTCATGGCTTCACAAACGCAAACGGCAGTTCTTAAATGAGGTACCTTTTTTGAAAAGGGTGATATACAGTGTGAAAAAATTTATGCGCTCACTAACTGTAAGTCGCTCTGGATAAGAGCGTCTGCTAAATGACAAAAAAATGTAACTACACACTGAGTGTACAAAACATTAAGAACACCTTCCTAATGTTGAGTTGCAGCCTCCTTTTGCCCTCAGAACAGCCTCAATCCGTGGGGGCATGGACACGGTGTCGAAAGCGTTCCATAAGGATGCTGTCCAAGTTAACTCCAATAATTCCCACAGATGAGTCAAGTTGGCTGGATGTCCTTTGGGTGGTGGACCATTCTTGATACACACGGGAAACGGTTGAGCGTGAAAACCCCAGCAGCGTTGCAGTTCTTTACACAAACCGGTGCGTCTGGCACCTACTACCATACCCCGTTCAAAGGCACTTAAATCTTTTGTCTTGCCCGTTCACCCTCTGAATGGAACACATACACAATCCATGTCTCAAGACTTAAACATCCTTCTTTAACCTGTCTCTTCCCCTTCATCTACACAGATTGAAGTGGATTTAACAAGTGACATCAATAAGGGATCATAGCTTTCACCTGGATTCACCTGGTCAGTCTATGTCATGGAAAGAGCAGGTGTTCCTAATGTTTTGTACACTCCGTGTATACATGATTATATTGATACATACGGTCATCATCAGTTGGAATGAGATGTCTGTCTAATTGTGTCAAAACCACCACCCAATATTGTTTTTAGTGAGGTGAAATTGAAATGGGGAATACTTTATATTCTGTCTCCTGGTGTCTGGATGATGTCACTGCAATAATTCAGCCAGACAGATCTCTTTTTTTCATACATTACATTTCATACTTTAATTAGTTTTGGATTTTGTTTTTAAATAATCTCAGTGGTCTCGTTGCTGAATTATGTCACATTTACCTGGATTATTAGAGCTAGACTGAGAACTGACCCTTTTCTGTGTGTCGTTATCACGTTATGTGTACTGGTCGAACTCTTTTCAATGTTTGGTTAGTTCATTTTCTACCATGCTGTTGTTCTGTGTTGGGCCCTGGAGGGGCATTTCCTGATGTTTTCATGTGGGCCAACCTTTTCAGTAATATTCACACTTTACATATTTTTTTGTGATATTTGACCACTCTTTAGATATCTCCTCATCTCCGTTGAACACCAGATAAACTGTTTCCACCCCTGGCAACCTGGCAACGTGTTGCTTTATCATTCTAATAAACTGTTTTCACCCCTGGCAACGTGTTGCTTTATCATTCTAATAAACTGTTTTCACTCCTGGCAACCTGGCAAAGTGTTGCTTTATCATTCTAATAAACTGTTTTCACCCCTGGCAACCTGGCAAAGTGTTGCTTTATCATTCTAATAAACTGTTTTCACCCCTGGCAACCTGGCAAAGTGTTGCTTTATCATTCTAATAAACTGTTTTCACCCCTGGCAACCTGGCAAAGTGTTGCTTTATCATTCTAATAAACTGTTTTCACCCCTGGCAACCTGGCAAAGTGTTGCTTTATCTTTATCATTGACTCTGTAATCTATGAAGCGTAATGAAGCAGGGTTGATTGAAAAGTGAATCAATTTTCTGTGTCTGTGTTTTAGCTTACGAACATGTTGAAATGCAATGATTTTTCTAACTGATATGTTTTCCACATGGTAGAGTTATTGAATTCGCTGTATGTCCATGTGGCATTATGAGTCACTCGTCTTGCTGTATGCCTACTACTGCCATTAAATTTCATCACAGAATGCCATTTACACTCCAGGCCAGCAGGTGGCAATGTGACATCATAGTGACTGATGGTAAACGACTTCACTGACAAGAGAGGAAGCTACAAAGATAAAACTGCCTTCGGTAAATTAAAATGCCATTCACTTATGTTCGATCTATGACCATAATTATCCAGCTAGCTTTCTTTTTCATCTCGTTATAAAAGTGTTCTAAGACTCTGTTAATTCCATGAATGCTGTGCTGAGCCCATGCTACACTATATATACAGCAGTATGTGGACACTCCTTCACATTAGTGGATTCTAATTCAGCCACACCCATTGATGACAGGTGTGTAACATTCGAGCACACAGCCATGCAATCTCCATAGACAAACGTTGGCAGTAGAATGGCCCGTACTGAAGAGCTCAGTGACTTTCAACATGGCACCGTCACAGGATGCCTCCTTTCCAACAAGTCAGTTCGTCAAATGTCTGCCCTGCTAGAGCTGCCCCGGTCAACTGTAAGTGCTGTTATTGTGAAGTGGAAACGTCTAGGAGCAACAACGGCTCAGCCGCGAAGTGGTAGGCCACACAAGCTCACAGAACGGGACGGCCGAGTGCTGAAGCGTGTAAAAATCGTGTGTCCTCGGTTGTAACACTCACTACCGAGTTCCAAACTGCTTCTGGAAGCAACGTCAGCACAATAACTGTTCTTCAGAAGCTTCATGAAATGGGTTTCCATTGCCAAGCAGCCGCACACAAGCCTAAGATCACCATGCGCAATGCCAAGCGTCGGCTGGAGTGGTGTAAAGCTCTCCACCATTGGACTCTGGAGCAGTAGAAACACGTTCTCTGGAGTGATGAATCACGCTTCACCATCTGGCAGTCCAACGGACTAATCTGGGTTTGGCGGATGCCATGAGAATGCTACCTGCGCCAATGCATAGTGCCAACTGTAAAGTTTGGTGGAGGAGGAACAATGGTCTGGGGCTGTTTTTCATGGTTCGGGCCAGGCCCCTTAGTTCCAGTGAAGGGAAATCTTAACGCTACAGCATACAATGACATTCTAAACGATTCTGTGCTTCCAACTTTGTGGCAACAGTTTGGGGAAGGCCCTTTCCTGTTTCAGCATGACAATGCCCCCATGCACAAAGCGAGGTCCATACAGAAATGATATGTTGAGATCGGTGTGGAAGAACTTGACTGGCCTGCACAGAGCCCTGACCTCAACCCCATCGAACACCTTTGAAATGAATTTGAACGCCGACTGCGAGCCAGGCCTAATCGCCCAACATCAGTGCCCGACCTCACTAATGCTGTTGTGGCTGAATGGAAGTAAGTCCCCGCAGCAATGTTCCAACATCTAGTGGAAAGCCTTCCCAGAAGAGTGGAGGCTGTTATAGCAGCAAAGGGGGGGACCAACTCCATATTAATGCCCATGATTTTGGAATGAGATGCTTGTCGAGCAGGTGTCCACATAATTTTGGTCATTTTGTGTATGATCCAGAAATTAGCTAGCTGGATTTGTTTTGTCAGAATAATTTCAGGGCAATTGTAATATTTCTCTTAATTACACTAAATGTAGCTACTTCTAAGGTCGAAGTTACCATCAGTGGTGTCTAACATGAAATACAATGCTGCTATCCCCAGTCCGCCTGGCCTTGCTGCTATTCCAGTTTAAACTGTTCTGCCTGCGGTTATGGAACCCCTACCTGTCCCAGACCTGCTGTTTTAAACTCTAATGATCGGCTATGAAAAGCCAACTGAGATTTATTCCTGATTATTATTTGACCATGCTTGTCACTTATGAACATTTTTGAACATCTTGGCATGGTTCTGTTATAATCTCCACCCGGCACAGCCAGAAGAGGACTGGCCACCCCTCATAGCCTGGTTCCTCTCTAGGTTTCTTCCTAGGTTTTGCCTTTCTAGGGAGTTTTTCCTAGCCACCGTGCTTCTACACCTGCATTACTAGCTGTTTGGGGTTTTAGGCTGGGTTTCTGTACAGCACTTCGAGATATTAGCTGATGTAAGAAGGGCTATATAAAATAAAATTGATTGATTGATTGATTGACAGTAGAGATGGGAGATGGAGCCTAAGTGCAATTGATCATAAATGAAAAGTAATCTAACATCAGTGTTTCCCTTATATTAATGTATCAGTGGCGGGCTGCACAGCATCACTACTACTGCTCTACCACAGTAGTGGACCACCTCAGCATCACTACTACTGCTCTACCACAGTAGTGGACCACCTCAGCATCACTACTACTGCTCTACCACAGTAGTGGACCACCTCAGCATCACTACTACTGCTCTACCACAGTAGTGGACCACCTCAGAATCACTACTACTGCTCTACCACAGTAGTGGACCACCTCAGCATCACTACTACTGCTCTACCACAGTAGTGGACCACCTCAGCCTCAGCATCACTACTACTGCTCTACCACAGTAGTGGACCACCTCAGCATCACTACTACTGCTCTACCACAGTAGTGGACCACCTCAGCATCAGCATCACTACTACTGCTCTACCACAGTAGTGGACCACCTCAGCATCAGCATCACTACTACTGCTCTACCACAGTAGTGGACCACCTCAGCATCACTACTACTGCTCTACCACAGTAGTGGACCACCTCAGCCTCAGCATCACTACTACTGCTCTACCACAGTAGTGGACCACCTCAGCATCACTACTACTGCTCTACCACAGTAGTGGAACACCTCAGCATCAGCATCACTACTACTGCTCTACCACAGTAGTGGACCACCACAGCATCACTACTACTGCTCTACCACAGTAGTGGACCACCTCAGCATCACTACTACTGCTCTACCACAGTAGTGGACCACCACAGCCTCAGCATCACTACTACTGCTCTACCACAGTAGTGGACCACCTCAGCATCAGCATCACTACTACTGCTCTACCACAGTAGTGGACCACCACAGCCTCAGCATCACTACTACTGCTCTACCACAGTAGTGGACCACCTCAGCATCACTACTACTGCTCTACCACAGTAGTGGACCACCTCAGCCTCAGCATCACTACTACTGCTCTACCACAGTAGTGGACCACCTCAGCATCAGCATCACTACTACTGCTCTACCACAGTAGTGGGCCACCTCAGCATCAGCATCACTACTACTGCTCTACCACAGTAGTGGACCACCTCAGCATCACTACTACTGCTCTACCACAGTAGTGGACCACCACAGCATCACTACTACTGCTCTACCACAGTAGTGGACCACCTCAGCATCACTACTACTGCTCTACCACAGTAGTGGACCACCTCAGCATCACTACTACTGCTCTACCACAGTAGTGGACCACCTCAGCATCACTACTACTAATCTACCACATTAGTGGACCACCTCAGCCTCAGCATCACTACTACTGCTCTACCACAGTAGTGGACCACCTCAGCATCACTACTACTGCTCTACCACAGTAGTGGACCACCTCAGCCTCAGCATCACTACTACTGCTCTACCACAGTAGTGGACCACCTCAGCATCACTACTACTGCTCTACCACAGTAGTGGACCACCTCAGCATCACTACTACTAATCTACCACAGTAGTGGACCACCTCAGCCTCAGCATCACTACTACTGCTCTACCACAGTAGTGGACCACCTCAGCATCACTACTACTGCTCTACCACAGTAGTGGACCACCTCAGCCTCAGCATCACTACTACTGCTCTACCACAGTAGTGGACCACCTCAGCATCAGCATCACTACTACTGCTCTACCACAGTAGTGGACCACCTCAGCATCAGCATCACTACTACTGCTCTACCACAGTAGTGGACCACCTCAGCATCACTACTACTGCTCTACCACAGTAGTGGACCACCTCAGCATCAGCATCAATACTACTGCTCTACCTCAGTAGTGGACCACCACAGCATCACTACTACTGCTCTACCACAGTAGTGGACCACCTCAGCATCACTACTACTGCTCTACCACAGTAGTGGACCACCTCAGCATCACTACTACTGCTCTACCACAGTAGTGGACCACCTCAGCATCAGCATCACTACTACTGCTCTACCTCAGTAGTGGACCACCACAGCATCACTACTACTGCTCTACCACAGTAGTGGACCACCTCAGCATCACTACTACTGCTCTACCACAGTAGTGGACCACCTCAGCATCAGCATCACTACTACTGCTCTACCACAGTAGTGGACCACCTCAGCATCACTACTACTGCTCTACCACAGTAGTGGACCACCTCAGCCTCAGCATCACTACTACTGCTCTACCACAGTAGTGGACCACCTCAGCATCACTACTACTGCTCTACCACAGTAGTGGACCACCTCAGCCTCAGCATCACTACTACTGCTCTACCACAGTAGTGGACCACCTCAGCATCAGCATCACTACTACTGCTCTACCACAGTAGTGGACCACCTCAGCATCACTACTACTGCTCTACCACAGTAGTGGACCACCTCAGCATCACTACTACTGCTCTACCACAGTAGTGGACCACCTCAGCATCACTACTACTGCTCTACCACAGTAGTGGACCACCTCAGCATCACTACTACTGCTCTACCACAGTAGTGGACCACCTCAGCATCACTACTACTGCTCTACCACAGTAGTGGACCACCTCAGCATCACTACTACTGCTCTACCACAGTAGTGGACCACCTCAGCATCAGCATCACTACTACTGCTCTACCACAGTAGTGGACCACCTCAGCATCACTACTACTGCTCTACCACAGTAGTGGACCACCACAGCATCACTACTACTGCTCTACCACAGTAGTGGACCACCTCAGCATCAGCATCACTACTACTGCTCTACCACAGTAGTGGACCACCTCAGCATCACTACTACTGCTCTACCACAGTAGTGGACCACCTCAGCATCAGCATCACTACTACTGCTCTACCACAGTAGTGGACCACCTCAGCATCAGCATCACTACTACTGCTCTACCACAGTAGTGGACCACCTCAGCATCAGCATCACTACTACTGCTCTACCACAGTAGTGGACCACCTCAGCATCACTACTACTGCTCTACCACAGTAGTGGACCACCTCAGCATCACTACTACTGCTCTACCACAGTAGTGGACCACCTCAGCATCACTACTACTGCTCTACCACAGTAGTGGACCACCTCAGCCTCAGCATCACTACTACTGCTCTACCACAGTAGTGGACCACCTCAGCCTCAGCATCACTACTACTGCTCTACCACAGTAGTGGACCACCTCAGCATCACTACTACTGCTCTACCACAGTAGTGGACCACCTCAGCCTCAGCATCACTACTACTGCTCTACCACAGTAGTGGACCACCACAGCATCACTACTACTGCTCTACCACAGTAGTGGACCACCTCAGCATCACTACTACTGCTCTACCACAGTAGTGGACCACCTCAGCCTCAGCATCACTACTACTGCTCTACCACAGTAGTGGACCACCTCAGCATCAGCATCACTACTACTGCTCTACCACAGTAGTGGACCACCTCAGCATCACTACTACTGCTCTACCACAGTAGTGGACCACCTCAGCATCAGCATCACTACTACTGCTCTACCACAGTAGTGGACCACCTCAGCATCACTACTACTGCTCTACCACAGTAGTGGACCACCTCAGCATCACTACTACTGCTCTACCACAGTAGTGGACCACCTCGGCATTACTACTACTGCTCTACCACAGTAGTGGACCACCTCAGCATCACTACTACTGCTCTACCACAGTAGTGGACCACCACAGCATCACTACTACTGCTCTACCACAGTAGTGGACCACCACAGCATCACTACTACTGCTCTACCACAGTAGTGGACCACCACAGCATCAGCATCACTACTACTGCTCTACCACAGTAGTGGGCCACCTCAGCATCACTACTACTGCTCTACCACAGTAGTGGACCACCTCAGCATCAGCATCACTTCTACTGCTCTACCACAGTAGTGGACCACCTCAGCATCAGCATCACTACTACTGCTCTACCACAGTAGTGGACCACCTCAGCATCAGCATCACTACTACTGCTCTACCACAGTAGTGGACCACCTCAGCATCAGCATCACTACTACTGCTCTACCACAGTAGTGGACCACCTCAGCATCACTACTACTGCTCTACCACAGTAGTGGACCACCACAGCATCACTACTACTGCTCTACCACAGTAGTGGACCACCTCAGCATCACTACTACTGCTCTACCACAGTAGTGGGCCGCCTCAGCATCAATACTACTGCTCTACCACAGTAGTGGACCACCTCAGCCTCAGCATCACTACTACTGCTCTACCACAGTAGTGGACCACCTCAGCATCACTACTACTGCTCTGCCACAGTAGTGGACCACCTCAGCATCACTACTACTGCTCTACCACAGTAGTGGACCACCTCAGCATCACTACTACTGCTCTACCACAGTAGTGGACCACCTCAGCCTCAGCATCACTACTACTGCTCTACCACAGTAGTGGACCACCTCAGCATCACTACTACTGCTCTACCACAGTAGTGGACCACCTCAGCATCACTACTACTGCTCTACCACAGTAGTGGACCACCACAGCATCAGCATCACTACTACTGCTCTACCACAGTAGTGGACCACCTCAGCATCAGCATCACTACTACTGCTCTACCACAGTAGTGGACCACCACAGCATCAGCATCACTACTACTGCTCTACCACAGTAGTGGACCACCTCAGCATCAGCATCACTACTACTGCTCTACCACAGTAGTGGACCACCTCAGCATCACTACTACTGCTCTACCACAGTAGTGGACCACCTCAGCATCACTACTACTGCTCTACCACAGTAGTGGACCACCTCAGCATCACTACTACTGCTCTACCACAGTGGTGGACCACCTCAGCATCACTACTACTGCTCTACCACAGTAGTGGACCACCTCAGCATCAGCATCACTACTACTGCTCTACCACAGTAGTGGACCACCTCAGCCTCAGCATCACTACTACTGCTCTACCACAGTAGTGGACCACCTCAGCATCAGCATCACTACTACTGCTCTACCACAGTAGTGGACCATCTCAGCATCACTACTACTGCTCTACCACAGTAGTGGACCACCACAGCCTCAGCATCACTACTACTGCTCTACCACAGTAGTGGACCACCTCAGCATCAGCATCACTACTACTGCTCTACCACAGTAGTGGACCACCTCAGCATCACTACTACTGCTCTACCACAGTAGTGGACCACCTCAGCATCAGCATCACTACTACTGCTCTACCACAGTAGTGGACCACCACAGCATCACTACTACTGCTCTACCACAGTAGTGGACCACCACAGCATCAGCATCACCACTACTGCTCTACCACAGTAGTGGGCCACCTCAGCATCACTACTACTGCTCTACCACAGTAGTGGACCACCTCAGCATCAGCATCACTACTACTGCTCTACCACAGTAGTGGACCACCTCAGCCTCAGCATCACTACTACTGCTCTACCACAGTAGTGGACCACCTCAGCATCACTACTACTGCTCTACCACAGTAGTGGACCACCTCAGCATCAGCATCACTACTACTGCTCTACCACAGTAGTGGACCACCTCAGCCTCAGCATCACTACTACTGCTCTACCACAGTAGTGGACCACCTCAGCATCACTACTACTGCTCTACCACAGTAGTGGACCACCTCAGCATCACTACTACTGCTCTACCACAGTAGTGGACCACCTCAGCCTCAGCATCACTACTACTGCTCTACCACAGTAGTGGACCACCTCAGCATCACTACTACTGCTCTACCACAGTAGTGGACCACCTCAGCCTCAGCATCACTACTACTGCTCTACCACAGTAGTGGACCACCTCAGCATCACTACTACTGCTCTACCACAGTAGTGGGCCAACTCAGCCTCAGCATCACTACTACTGCTCTACCACAGTAGTGGACCACCTCAGCCTCAGCATCACTACTACTGCTCTACCACAGTAGTGGACCACCACAGCATCACTACTACTGCTCTACCACAGTAGTGGACCACCACAGCATCAGCATCACTACTACTGCTCTACCACAGTAGTGGAACACCACAGCATCACTACTACTGCTCTACCACAGTAGTGGACCACCTCAGCATCACTACTACTGCTCTACCACAGTAGTGGACCACCTCAGCATCACTACTACTGCACTACCACAGTAGTGGACCACCACAGCATCACTACTACTGCTCTACCACAGTAGTGGACCACCACAGCCTCAGCATCACTACTACTGCTCTACCACAGTAGTGGACCACCTCAGCATCACTACTACTGCTCTACCACAGTAGTGGACCACCACAGCATCACTGCTCCTGCTCTACCACAGTAGTGGACCACCTCAGCATCACTACTACTGCTCTACCACAGTAGTGGACCATCTCAGCATCAGCATCACTACTACTGCTCTACCACAGTAGTGGACCACCTCAGCATCACTACTACTGCTCTACCACAGTAGTGGGCCACCTCAGCCTCAGCATCACTACTACTGCTCTACCACAGTAGTGGACCACCACAGCCTCAGCATCACTACTACTGCTCTACCACAGTAGTGGACCACCTCAGCATCACTACTACTGCTCTACCACAGTAGTGGACCACCTCAGCATCAGCATCACTACTACTGCTCTACCACAGTAGTGGACCACCTCAGCATCACTACTACTGCTCTACCACAGTAGTGGACCACCTCAGCATCACTACTACTGCTCTACCACAGTAGTGGACCACCTCAGCATCACTACTACTGCACTACCACAGTAGTGGACCACCACAGCATCACTACTACTGCTCTACCACAGTAGTGGACCACCTCAGCATCAGCATCACTACTACTGCTCTACCACAGTAGTGGACCACCACAGCCTCAGCATCACTACTACTGCTCTACCACAGTAGTGGACCACCTCAGCATCAGCATCACTACTACTGCTCTACCACAGTAGTGGACCACCTCAGCATCAGCATCACTACTACTGCTCTACCACAGTAGTGGACCACCTCAGCATCAGCATCACTACTACTGCTCTACCACAGTAGTGGACCACCTCAGCATCACTACTACTGCTCTACCACAGTAGTGGACCACCACAGCCTCAGCATCACTACTACTGCTCTACCACAGTAGTGGACCACCTCAGCATCACTACTACTGCTCTACCACAGTAGTGGACCACCACAGCATCACTGCTACTGCTCTACCACAGTAGTGGACCACCTCAGCATCACTACTACTGCTCTACCACAGTAGTGGACCATCTCAGCATCAGCATCACTACTACTGCTCTACCACAGTAGTGGACCACCTCAGCATCACTACTACTGCTCTACCACAGTAGTGGGCCACCTCAGCCTCAGCATCACTACTACTGCTCTACCACAGTAGTGGACCACCACAGCCTCAGCATCACTACTACTGCTCTACCACAGTAGTGGACCACCTCAGCATCACTACTACTGCTCTACCACAGTAGTGGACCACCTCAGCATCAGCATCACTACTACTGCTCTACCACAGTAGTGGACCACCTCAGCATCACTACTACTGCTCTACCACAGTAGTGGACCACCTCAGCATCACTACTACTGCTCTACCACAGTAGTGGACCACCTCAGCATCACTACTACTGCACTACCACAGTAGTGGACCACCACAGCATCACTACTACTGCTCTACCACAGTAGTGGACCACCTCAGCATCAGCATCACTACTACTGCTCTACCACAGTAGTGGACCACCACAGCCTCAGCATCACTACTACTGCTCTACCACAGTAGTGGACCACCTCAGCATCAGCATCACTACTACTGCTCTACCACAGTAGTGGACCACCTCAGCATCAGCATCACTACTACTGCTCTACCACAGTAGTGGACCACCTCAGCATCAGCATCACTACTACTGCTCTACCACAGTAGTGGACCACCTCAGCATCACTACTACTGCTCCACCACAGTAGTGGACCACCTCAGCCTCAGCATCACTACTACTGCTCTACCACAGTAGTGGACCACCTCAGCATCACTACTACTGCTCTACCACAGTAGTGGACCACCTCAGCCTCAGCATCACTACTACTGCTCTACCACAGTAGTGGACCACCTCAGCATCACTACTACTGCTCTACCACAGTAGTGGACCACCTCAGCATCACTACTACTGCTCTACCACAGTAGTGGACCACCTCAGCATCACTACTACTGCTCTACCACAGTAGTGGACCACCTCAGCATCACTACTACTGCTCTACCACAGTAGTGGACCACCTCAGCATCACTACTACTGCTCTACCACAGTAGTGGACCACCTCAGCATCACTACTACTGCTCCACCACAGTAGTGGACCACCTCAGCATCAGCATCACTACTACTGCTCTACCACAGTAGTGGACCACCTCAGCCTCAGCATCACTACTACTGCTCTACCACAGTAGTGGACCACCTCAGCCTCAGCATCACTACTACTGCTCTACCACAGTAGTGGACCACCTCAGCATCACTACTACTGCTCTACCACAGTAGTGGACCACCTCAGCATCACTACTACTGCTCTACCACAGTAGTGGACCACCTCAGCATCAGCATCACTACTACTGCTCTACCACAGTAGTGGACCACCTCAGCATCACTACTACTGCTCTACCACAGTAGTGGACCACCTCAGCATCACTACTACTGCTCTACCACAGTAGTGGACCACCTCAGCATCACTACTACTGCTCTACCACAGTAGTGGACCACCTCAGCCTCAGCATCACTACTACTGCTCTACCACAGTAGTGGACCACCTCAGCCTCAGCATCACTACTACTGCTCTACCACAGTAGTGGACCACCTCAGCATCACTACTACTGCTCTACCACAGTAGTGGACCACCTCAGCATCAGCATCACTACTACTGCTCTACCACAGTAGTGGACCACCTCAGCATCACTACTACTGCACTACCACAGTAGTGGACCACCTCAGCCTCAGCATCACTACTACTGCTCTACCACAGTAGTGGACCAACTCAGCATCAGCATCACTACTACTGCTCTACCACAGTAGTGGACCACCTCAGCCTCAGCATCACTACTACTGCTCTACCACAGTAGTGGACCACCACAGCCTCAGCATCACTACTACTGCTCTACCACAGTAGTGGACCACCTCAGCATCACTACTACTGCTCTACCACAGTAGTGGACCACCTCAGCATCACTACTACTGCTCTACCACAGTAGTGGACCACCTCAGCCTCAGCATCACTACTACTGCTCTACCACAGTAGTGGACCACCACAGCATCAGCATCACTACTACTGCTCTACCACAGTAGAGATTTTTGGTTCCAACCGCCGTGTCTTTGTGAGACGTGGTGTGGGTGAACGAATGATCTCCGCATGTGCAGTTCCCACCGTAAAGCATGGAGGAGGAGGTGTTATGGTTGTAAAGCATGGAGGAGGAGGTGTTATGGTGTGGGGGTGCTTTGCTGGTGACACTGTCTGTGATTTACATGTACTGTATATCCGCCTGTCACACCTACACTGACACTCTTGCACACACACACACACACACACACACACACACTCGCTCACACACTCACTCACACACACACACACACACACCAACCATGCCAAGAGTGTGCAAATTCCACAAATTAACTTTTAAGAAGGCACACCTGTTAATTGAAATGCATTCCAGGTGACTACCTCATTAAGCTGGTTGAGAGAATGCCAAGAGTGTGCCAAGCTGTCATCAAGGCAAAGGGTGGCTATTTGAAGAATCTCAAATATAAAATATATTTTGATTTGTTTAACACTTTTCTGCTTACTACATGATTCCATATGTGTTATTTCATTTAGTGATCCAACTGACATTTTAGTCATTTAGCAGACACTCTTATCCAGAGCGACTTACAATTAGTGAGTGCATACATTTTTCATACATAGTTTTGATGTCTTCACTATTATTCTACAATGTAGAAAATAGTAAAAATAAAGAAAAACCCTGGAATGAGTAGGTGTGTCCAAACTTTTATAATATATTTTCCTTTATTATTTTCCCCTAACCCTACCATCCCTCCCCTAATTGGAGTAAACTAATGGACATCAACACTTAGGCTTCTACTTCCAGCTTATACATACTATATACAGTGGGGGAAAAAAGTATTTAGTCAGCCACCAATTGTGCATGTTCTCCCACTTAAAAAGATGAGAGAGGCCTGTAATTTTCATCATAGGTACACGTCAACTATGACAGACAAATTGAGGAAAAAATAATCCCAGAACCATACGGGGGGACCTAGTGAACGACCTGCAGAGAGCTGGGACCAAAGTAACAAAGCCTACCATCAGTAACACACTACGCCACCAGGGACTCAAATCCTGCAGTGCCAGACGTGTCCCCCTGCTTAAACCAGTACATGTCCAGGCCCGTCTGAAGTTTGCTAGAGTGCATTTGGATGATCCAGAAGAGGATTGGGAGAATGTCATATGGTCAGATGAAACCAAAATAGAACTTTTTGGTAAAAACTCAACTCGTTGTGTTTGGAGGACAAATAATGCTGAGTTGCATCCAAAGAACACCATACCTACTGTGAAGCATGGGGGTGGAAACATCATGCTTTGGAGCTGTTTTTCTGCAAAGGGACCAGGACGACTGATTCGTGTAAAGGAAAGAATGAATGGGGCCATGTATCATGAGATTTTGAGTGAAAACCTCCTTCCATCAGCAAGGGCATTGAAGATGAAACGTGGCTGGGTCTTTCAGCATGACAATGATCCCAAACACACCGCCCGGGACTAGGGATTGCCTAAAATAGGTACCTGCCCTGACGTGGGCATGTTTTCAACACAGACTCCTTGTGCTCCACTCCGGAGCCAGAGCAGTCCGCTCCACCGGTGCCTGATCCAGCTCCGGTCAGCTGCTCCACTCCGGAGCCAGAGCAGTCCGCTCCACCGGTGCCTGATCCAGCTCCGGTCAGCTGCTCCACTCCGGAGCCAGAGCAGTCCGCTCCACCGGTGCCTGATCCAGCTCCGGTCAGCTGCTCCACTCCGGAGCCAGAGCAGTCCGCTCCACCGGTGCCTGATCCAGCTCCGGTCAGCTGCTCCACTCCGGAGCCAGAGCAGTCCGCTCCATATAAGGCATCCAGACCTTATGAAAGTTACACAGTATACCCTTAATCTTAAAACGAATCTAGTGATACTGTACATAACTTGACATTTCTTCCATACATTGTGGGAGGATAAACAACCTTCAATTAATGGCAATGCATTTATTAGCCGCTATAAATGCTAGGTTTACACAGTTTCTTCTGATAACAGTTTCCAGTATCAACATTTCCGAGCAAACAAAAACAGGGAGATGGGAGAATCTGTAGACATGCTGTGTCACACCCTGGCTCTGGGACTCTATTTGTTGAGCCAGGGTGTGTTCATTCTATGTGTTCTGTTTCTATGTTGGGTGTTCTAGGTTGTTTATTTCTATGTTGGCCTGAGTGACTCCCAATCAGAGGCAACGAGTGTCAGCTGTTGGCTGGTTGTCTCTGATTGGGAGCCATATTTAAACTGTCTGTTTTCCCTTTGTGTTTGTGGGTTTTTGTTCCGTGTCGGTCATTGTTTCCGTGAACTTCACGAGTCGTTTCTTGTTTTGTTGTTTTGTATTGTGTACACTTTAACTAATTAAAGTATGTTCGTTCATCACGCTGCGCATTGGTCTCTCCCTGACGATCGTGACAGAAAAACCCACCATGCAACGACCAAGCAGCGTGTCCAGGGGCAGCTCTTGGGCTGGACATGGGAGGAGGCGCCGGGAGAAGAGACGGTGGAGGCGCGCCGTAGAGAGGAGCAACGGCGTGATCAGGGTCATCGTCGGGCGGTCGAGAGGCAACCCCAGAACATTTTTAGGGGGGGGCACACGGCATGGACGACGGGGCTGACGGAGGCAAAAGAGGGGCGGATTCTGGAGGCCACCAGGTTACGGATACACCGCCCTGTACGTCCTGTGCGGATGCCTCACACAGAGTGTGTGAGGGTAGGCATTCAGCCAGGACGGGTTGTGGCCGCTCTTCACTCCAGGGCTCCTATCCGTCTCCACAGCCCGGTTCGGCCTGTCCCTGCTCCACGCACCAAGCCTACGGTGTGCGTCGCCAGTCCGGTTCGGCCTGTCCCTGCTCCACGCACCAAGCCTACGGGGTGCGTCGCCAGCCCGGCCCGGCCTGTCCCTGCTCCACGCACCAAGTCTACGGTGCGCGTCGCCAGCCCGGCCCGGCCTGTTCCTGCCACTCGCACCAAGCCAGGGGTGCGAGTCGTCAGCCTGGTCCAGAACGTTCCTGCTACTCGCACCAAGCCAGGGGTGCGAGTCGTCAGCCTGGTCCAGCCCGTTCCTGCTACTCGCACCAAGCCAGGGGTGCGAGTCGTCAGCCCGGTAAAGCCCGTTCCGGCTCCACGCACCAAGCTAGGGGTGCGCATCGTCAGCCCGGTCCGGCCCGTTGCTGCTCCACGCACCAAGCCAGGGGTGCGAGTCGTCAGTCCGGTGAGGCCCGTTCCGGCTCCACGCACCAAGCCAGGGGTGCGTATCGTCAGCCCGGTCCGGCCCATTGCTGCTCCACGCACCAAGCCAGGGGTGCGCATCGTCAGCCCGGTCCGGTCCGTTCCTGCCTCACGCACCAAGCCAGGGGTGCGCGTCGTCAGTCCGGCACAACCCGTGCCTGGGTCATCGGTGCCAAATCAGGTACCGCTCAACTGCTCCACAACGGAGCTGAAGCTAGCCGTTCCTGCTACGTTCAGGTCAGCTCCAGCCAGCGGGACCGGACCAGGGGCGCTATGGGGGGATTATTGGAGGGTGGTGGGCAAGGCCGGAGCCAGAACCGCCGCCGAGGAGGTATGCCCACCCAGCCCTCCCCTGTTTTGTTTAGTTGAGGCGCGGTCGCAGTCCACGCCTTTAGGGGGGGGGGTACTGTCACACCCTGGCTCTGGGACTCTATTTGTTGAGCCAGGGTGTGTTCGTTCTATGTGTTCTGTTTCTATGTTGGGTGTTCTAGGTTGTTTATTTCTATGTTGGCCTGAGTGACTCCCAATCAGAGGCAACGAGTGTCAGCTGTTGGCTGGTTGTCTCTGATTGGGAGCCATATTTAAACTGTCTGTTTTCCCTTTGTGTTTGTGAGTTTTTGTTCCGTGTCGGTCATTGTTTCCGTGGACTTCACGAGTCGTTTCTTGTTTTGTTGTTTTGTATTGTGTACACTTTAACTAATTAAAGTATGTTCGTTCATCACGCTGCGCATTGGTCTCTCCCTGACGATCGTGACATGCTGAAATAAAAGAACATACTCTTTGCCAGAATTCAGCCAGCCTTCACAAGACCACAACATATGCAAATATGTCCCCTTTTGTGCTTTACACCTCCAGCAGAATAATACAATTTCTGAGTGCGTGATATTCAGTTACACTGGCATATAGTACGTTCTATGGATGGTCTTAAACTGCAGTAATTTATGTCTGAGATTATATGATACAGTTTGGAAATCAACTTTGGAGGTTTGTCAGACTGCCTTTAAAATAGCATCTGGCTTGTCCAGTGTTTTCTGCACAGAGAGAATAAAGTGTTGTATCTGCAAGAATTCACCTCACTGACTGGTCTTCCCTGGCAACTTTCAGGATGAATCAAACCACTGCATTTTTGATTCACCAATATATTATATATATTAAACCTGTTTTTCATTATTATTCATAAATCATTTACTTATTTATTTTTTACTACGTTTTTATTTGTTTTGTCATTTTTGTTGGGGGAATTACAGGGACATTATCAATTTCAATGTATGCGTTTATGAAACGTGTACAGTTGAAGTCGGAGGTTTACATACACTTAGGTTGGAGTCATTAAAACTTGTTTTTCAACCACTCCACAAATGTATTGTTAACAAACTATAGTTTTGGCAAGTCGGTTATGACATCTACTTTGTGCATGACACAAGTCATTTTTCCAACAATTGTTTACAGACAGATTATTTCACTTATAATTCACTGTATCACAATTCCAGTGGGTCAGAAGTTTACATACACTAAGTTGACTGTGCCTTTAAACAGCTTGGAAAATTCAAAAAAATGATGTCATGGCTTTAGAAGCTTCTAATAGGCTAATTGACATCATTTGAGTCAATTGGAGGTGTACCTGTGGATGTATTTCAAGGCCTACCTTCAAACTCAGTGCCTCTTTGCTTGACATCATAGGAAAATCTAAAGAAATCAGCCAAGACCTCAGAAGAAAAGTTGTAGACCTCCACAAGTCTTGTTCATCCTTGGGAGCAATTTTCAAACGCCTGAAGGTACCATGTTCATCTGTACAAACAATAGTACGCAAGTATAAACACCTTGGGACCACGCAGCCGTCATACCGCTCAGGAAGGAGACGCATTCTGTCTCCTAGAGATTAACGTACTATTGGTGTACTTGGTGTGAAAAGTGCAAATCGATCCCAGAACAACAGCAAAGGACCTTGTGAAGATGCTGGAGGAAACAGGTACAAAAGTATCTATATCCACAGTAAAACGAGTCCTATATCGACATAACCTGAAAGGCCGCTCAGCAAGGAAGAAGCCACTGCTCCAAAACCGCCATAAAAAAGCCAGACTACGGTTTGCAACTGCACATGGGGACAAAGATCGTACTTTTTGGAGAAATGTCCTCTGGTCTGATGAAACAAAAATATAACTGTTTGTCCATAATGACTATCGTTATGTTTGGAGGAAAAGGGGGTGGCTTGCAAGCCGAAGAACACCATCCCAACCATGAAGCACGGGGTGGCAGCATCATGCTGTGGGGGTGCTTTGCTGCAGGAGGGACTGGTGCACTTCACAAAATAGATGGCATCATGAGGATGGAAAATTATGTGGATATATTGAAGCAACATCTCAAGACTTCAGTCAGGAAGTTAAAGCTCGGTCGCAAATGGGTCTTCCAAATGGACAATGACCCCAAGCATACTTCCAAAGTTGTGGCAAAATGGCTTAAGGACAACAAAGTAAAGGTATTGGAGTGGCCATCACAAATCCCTGACCTCAATCCTATAGAACATTTGTGGGCAGAACTGAAAAAGCGTGTGCGAGCAAGGAGGCCTACAAACCTGACTCAGTTACACCATCTCTGTCAG
>NW_028165980.1:30000-188027 GCF_964263955.1 Coregonus lavaretus | reverse complement strand
TCTCTCTCTCTCTCTCTCTCTCTCTCTCTCCTCTCTCTCTCTCTCTCTCCTCTCTCTCTCTCTCTCTCTCTCTCTCTCTCTCTCTCTCTCTCATATTTATATATTCATGTTGGAACATTGCTGCGGAGACTTGCTTCCATTCAGCCACAAGAGCATTAGTGAGGTCAGGCACTGATGTTGGGCGATTAAGCCTGGCTCGCAGTCGGCGTTCCAATTCATCCCAAAGGCATTCGATGGGGTTGAGGTCAGGGCTCTGTGCAGGCCAGTCTAATTCTTCCATTGTCATGCTGAAACAGGGAAGGGCCTTCCCCAAACTGTTGTCACAAAGTTGGAAGTAGCACAGAATTGTCTAGAATGTCATTATATGCTGTAGCGTTAAGATTTCCCTTCACTGGAACTAAGGGGCCTTGCCCGAACCATGAAAAACAGCCCCAGACCATTATTCCTCCTCCACCAAACTTCACAGTTGGCACTATGCATTCGGGAAGTTAGCGTTCTTCTGGCATTTCCCAAACCCAGATTTGTCTGTCGGACTGCCAGATGGTGAAGCGCAATTCATCACTCCAGAGAAAGCGTTTCCACTGCTCAAGAGTCCAATGGCGGCGAGCTTTACACCACTCCAGCCGACGCTTGGCATTGCGCATAGTGATCTTAGGCTTGTGTTCGGCTGCTCGGCCATGGAAACCCATTTCATGAAGCTCCCGATGAACAGTTATTGTGCTGACGTTGCTTCCAGAGGCAGTTTGGAACTCGGTAGTGAGTGTTGCAACCGAGGACAGACGATTTTTACACAGGACGCACTTCAGCACTCGGCCGTCCCGTTCTGTGAGCTTGTGTGGCCTACCACTCCGCGGCTGAGCCATTGTTGCTCCTAGACGTTTCAATTTCACAATAACAGCACTTACAGTTGACCGGGGCAGCTCTAGCAGGGCAGAAATTTTACGAAGTGACTTGTTGGAAAGGTGGCATCCTATGACAGTGCCATATTGAAAGTCGCTGAGCTGTTCAGTAAGGCCATTCTACTGCCAATGTTTAGCTATGGAGATTGCATGGCTGTGTGCTCGATTTTATACACGCGTCAGCAACGGGTGTGGCTGAAATAGCCTAATCCACTAATTTGAAGGGGTGTCCACATACTTAGGTTGGAGTCATTAAAACTCGTTTTTCAACCACTCCACACATTTCTTGTTAACAAACTGTAGTTTTGGCAAGTCGGTTAGGACATCTACTTTGTGCATAACACAAATAATTTTTCCAACAATTATTTACAGACAGATTATTTCACTTATAATTCACTGTATCACAATTCCAGTGGGTCAGAAGTTTACATACACTAAGTTGACTGTGCCTTTAAACAGCTTGGAAAATTCCAGAAAATGATGTCATGACTTTAGAAGCTTCTGATAGGCTAATTGACATAATTTGAGTCAATTGGAGGTGAACGTGTGGATGTATTTCAAGGCCTACCTTCAAACTCAGTGCCTCTTTGCTTGACATCATGGGAAAATCAAAAGAAATCAGCCAAGACCTCAGAAAAAAAATTGTAGACCTCCACAAGTCTGGTTCATCCTTGAGAGCAATTTCCAAATGCCTGAAAGTACCACGTAAATCTGTACAAACAATAGTACGCAAGTATAAACACCATGGGACCACGCAGCCGTCAAACCGCTCAGGAAGGAGATGCGTTCTGTCTCCTAGAGATGAATGTACTTTGGTGCGAAAAGTGCAAATCAATCCCAGAACAACAGCAAAGGACCTTGTGAAGATGCTGGAGGAAACAGGTACAAAAGTATCTATATCCAAAGTAAAACAAGTCCTATATCAGCATAACCTGAAAGGCTGCTCAGCAAGGAAAAAGCCACTGCTCCAAAACCGCCATAAAAAAGCCAGACTACAGTTTGCAACTGCACATGGAGACAAAGATCGTACTTTTTGGAGAAATGTCCTCTGGTCTGATGAAACAAAAATAGAACTGTTTGGCCATAATGACCATCGTTATGTTTGGAGGAAAAAGGGGGTTGCTTGCAAGCCGAAGAACACCATCCCAACCGTGAAGCACGGGGTGGCAGCATCATGCTGTGGGGGTGCTTTGCTGCAGGACGGACTGGTGCACTTCACAAAATAGATGGCATCATGAGGAAGGAAAATTATGTGGATTTATTGAAGCAACATCTCAAGACATCAGTCAGGAAGTTAAAGCTTGGTCGCAAAGGGGTCTTCCAAATGGACAATGACCCCAAGCATTCTTCCAAAGTTGTGGCAAAATGGCTTAAGGACAACAAAGTCAAGGTGTTGGAGTGGCCATGACAAAGCCCTGACCTCAATCCTATAGAAAATGTGTGGGCAGAACTGAAAAAGCATGTGCGAGCAAGGACACCAACAAACCTGACTCAGTTACACCAGCTCTGTCAGGAGGAATGGGCCAAAATTCACCCAACTTATTGTGGTTGTGGAAGGCTACCCAAAACGTTTGACCCAAGTTAAACAATTTAAAGGCAATGCTACCAAATACTATTTGAGTGTATGTAAACGTCTGACCCACTGGGAATGTGATGAAAGAAATAAAAGCTGAAATAAATAATTATCTCTACTATTATTCTGATATTTCACATTCTTAAAATAAAGTGGCGATCCTAACTGACCTAAGACAGGGAATTTTTACTAGGATTAAATGTAAGGAATTGTGAAAAACTGAGTTTAAATGTATTTGGCTAAGGTGTATGTAGACTTCCGACTTCAACTGTACATATAATTTATGTATATACACACCTCAAATTTCACGGGTCTAGCAGATTCGATTTCTTTTCATAGTGTTATTATGTACAGTAGGTGGTAATTGGCTTCTAACCAGCCAGCACTACAACAGTATTAGATCCAGAGTTATTCTGGAAGCTCATTCTGACTCTCTCTCTCTCTCTCTGTGTGTGTGTGTGTCTGTGCATTCATGTGTCATCTCTCCTCCTGTCTGTGTGTGTGTTCTGTCAGTGAAGTGCTAATTGTAATTATCAGGTTTAACTGTGACGTTTTTAACTGAACATTATGGGTGAGAGGTTCTGACAAAGGCTGGTAAAGATAAATATGTGAGTGTCTGTGTGTGTGTGTGTCAATCCGAAGTCAAACCTCACAGAAAATAAGAAAGAAACACCTACCTGGTTTGTAGTTTTTTATGTTGTTGCTGCTGATGGCACGCTCCTTTTTGTCTTTTTCTGTGTTTGTGTGTGTGTGTGGTTTAGGGCAGGAGACACAGGTTGGGAGTGAATACAGGACTGGAGGGAAAATGGTGCAGTCTAATACCTATAGGAGGACCGTGCAGAACACATACCACTGGACTCAAATGGTACCTGGGTGAGTACACAAACACACACACACGCAAACTCCTTTTTCCCTCCTCTTTGTTCGCACAATCACACACCCCCTGTCTGTCCCCCTGTGGTTTGTCCCAGTCCTAGGCCCAGTGGCCAGCTGTGTTGTTAATGAGTTAGCTCAGACCACAGTACCACCGGTACAGGGGGTGGGGGGGACCTCATCTGTTAAGGTTGGTTGTATAACTCAGTGTCAAGGGGAATCCAGGCAGGAGCTTTCATGGGGTATGTGTGTGCATGCTTGCTTGCTTCTTGGCTCCTGGCCAGTGAATATACAGGTAACTGCTAAAATAAAGGAAACACCAACATAAAGTGTCTTAATAGGGCATTGGGTCACCACTATCCGCCAGAACAGCTTCAATGCACCTTGGCATATATTCTACAAGTGTCTGGAACTCTATTGGAGAGATGTGACACCATTCTTCCACAAGAAATTCCATAATTTGGTGTTTTGTTGATGGTGGTGGAAAACGTTGTCTCAGGCGCCACTCCAGAATCTCCCATAAGTGTTCAGTTGGGTTGAGATATGGTGACTGAGACACACACACCCTTTAAACCCCCTATGCTCCTTTGAGACCCCTCTTTCAAAGTCACTGAGATCTTTTCTTCTAGTCATGGTAGCTAAAATAATGGGCAACATTTTTATACATGACCCTAGGCATGATGGGATGTTAATTAATTAATTAACTCAGGAACCACACCTGTATGTAAGCACATGCTTTCAATATACTTTGTATTCCTCATTTACTCAAGTGATTCCTTTATTTTGGCAGTTACCTGTGTGTGTGTGTGTGTGTGTGTGCCTGCGTGTGTGTGTGTGTGTGTGTGTGTGTGTGTGCCTGCGTCCGTCCGTGTGCGCGTTTGTGCATGCGTGTTTCTTCCCAGTCCACCTGTTACCTCGGCATCCGATTGATAATAAGGGTGGGATTATGCGTGAGAGGCTCCTTCAGATTAACAAGGCATAATAAAATGCATAATTAAAAAGGAGGCAGTGGAATATTTCCCCTGGGATCGGACGGATGAAGATAAGACAATAAGTGGACCCTCAGCTTTTGTATGCAAATGTACCCATGTTTCCATAAGTGTTCATGTGTGTTTGATTGAGTAACTTGGTTACAGTATTTTAGAGAAATTAGTTGACAGATTAGGAGTCCGTATGATTTTAAAGTGAGTGTGTGTGCGTGTTATAAATTACTATCCCAGTTTAAAAAGTCATTATAATGAATAATATATGCTGTATTATGAAGAGAGATCTGTGCTGTAAGCGACTGCCTGGCCTAAAGGGACTGTCGGGGCTTTGGCTCAGTTTGAAGTCTTGCACATTAAAGAGAGAAACACAGAGAGGACTGCACTACGAGACATACAGAGTTAGTTCATTTTAACCCTATTCTATAATGTCAAACATACTTATTGTGCGTACTGTATACAGTGATAATATACTTTGTTTTCTAAAGGAGAGCCCTGGGGGTATATTAGTTTGTTGTGGTTTTGAGTGTTGTTTGGCAGGCCTACTGTTTTAATAATAATGTTGTTTGATAGTGTTGATGGAGGGAGTTTAAGAGTTGGGGCTCAGCGGAGGAAGAGGAGTGTAGGAGGGTGGGTAAATAAATCATCTGAGAAAATACTTAATGTTCTTCAACATCTCAGATCAGTGGTTGATCAACCCCCAACACACACACACACACACACACACACACACACACACACACACACACACACACACACACACACACACACACACACACACACACACACACACACACACACACACACACACACACACACACACACACACACACACACACACACACAGGCATTTCAGTGTGTGGTTGATATACACAGTATTCTCCTCAGCACTAAGTCTAGCTGTGCCCATCCATTCTTCGATGGTGATGACGGCTGCAGAAAAGTTGCCTTCTATCTTTCCTTGTGTCAGCTATAAAACACATCCCTCTCTCCCTCTGCTGTTCTACGGGCTATACAAACAGCCAGTGGCCATGAACTGACTGTAACATTGGCCCCAGGACCTCCGTCTTTAATGGTCCTGCATTGTGTGCGTCAGGTGGTGACTGTGATTGAATAAAGTTACGGGGGATTCAAAACATGGCAAGATCCCCAATATGGCCGCTGGGTAGAAGCTTAGTATGAGTAGCCTCTGACCCCCGTTAACTTTAATGGCTCTGTTGAGCAAAGCTTCAACCCCTCCAAAAGATCACATCAAGTTAATGGAGGGCAATGTAGGAGCTGCAGTTTTATAGAGATTGAATGTTCAATAAGGTACAGTAGCATATGTGGCAGAGCTATGTGATGTCATCAACCATTTCATTTCATTTTCTAGTATTCACATTTCACACACAATCTTACTTGTGTTGTAATTGATGATGACATCACACAGTGGATCTCTCTCCTTAGGAAGACAGGATCCGGAGGGCGAGAGATCCACTAAAGGATATCGCCCTCAACTACAGACCCAACAGATCAACAGACCCCCCCCCACACCCCCACCAATTAACACCCTCCCAAGTCAACCATGCCCACACCCCATTTAGGCCACCTCAGATCAGACCTATGCCCCTCCTACCCACCCCATGCCCCCCACTCCCGCAAAGAGGGCCTCAACATGAAAGTCACACATGCGTCCAGGCCGTGAGCAGGCAAACAGTCCTAATCCCCACTCTTACACTAGCCCAAGCCAATGGCATGTACCAGATGCTCAGCAGGCTCTGCTCACAATTACTGGCCTGAGGCCAAACCACACGACCAACAACATTAGACACTTTATGGAACACAAAGCCTTCATTATTTCATCCTGGAATATTCAAGGCCTGAGGTCATCTGCCTTTGGCCTAAATAGCAGGAACCTGGACTTCACCAAAGAAATCAGAAATACAGACATTGTCATCCTACAAGAAACATGGTATAGAGGAGACGGACTCACTGGTTGCCCTCTAGGTTACAGAGAGCTGGTAGTCCCATCCACCAAACTACCAGGTGTGAAACAGGGAAGGGACTCAGCGGGTATGCTAATTTGGTATAGAGCAGACCTAACTCACTCTTAAATTAATCAAAACAGGAACATTTTACATTTGGCTAGAAATTCAAAAGCAAATGATCTCAACAGAGAAAAATGTCCTCCTGTGTGCTACCTATATCCCCCCACTAGAATCCCCATACTTTAATGAAGACAGCTTCTCCATCCTGGAGGAGGAAATCAATCATTTCCAGACCCAGGGACACACTAGTCTGTGGCGACCTAAATGCCAGAACTGGACAAGAACCTGACATCCTCAGCATACAGGGGGACAAACACCTACCTGGAGGTGACAGCATTCCATCCCCCATATGCCCCCCTAGGCACAACTACGACAACATAACCAACAAAAACGGGTCACAACTCCTGCAGCTCTGTCGCACACTGGGTATGTACATAGTCAATGGTAGGCTTCGAGGGGACTCCTATGGTAGGTACACCTATAGCTCATCTCTTGGCAGTAGTACTGTAGACTACTTCAACCCAGAGTCTCTCAGAGCGTTCACAGTCAGCCTACTGACACCCCTATTAGACCACAGCAAAATCACAGTCTCCTTGAACAGAGCAATACTCAATCATGAGGCATCAAAGCCAAAGGAACTGAATAATATTAAGAAATGCTATAGATGGAAGGAAAGTAGTGTCGAAACCTACCAAAAAACAATTAGGCAACAACAAATGTAATCCCTTTTAGACAACTTCCTGGACAAAACGTTCCACTGTAATAGTGAAGGTGTAAACTTGGCAGTAGAAAACCTAAACAGTATATTTGACCTCTCAGCTTCCCTATCAAATCTAAAAATCTCTAACAGAAAACCGAAGAAAAGTAACAACAATGACAAATGGTTTGATGAAGAATGCAAAAACCTAAGAAAGAAATTGAGAAACCTATCCAACCAAAAACATAGAGACCCAGAAAACCTGAGTCTACGCCTTCACTATGGTGAATCACTAAAACAATACAGAAATACACTACGGAAAAAGAAGGAACAGCATGTCAGAAATCAGCTCAATGTAATTGAAGAATCCATAGACTCTAACCACTTCTGGGAAAATTGGAAAACACTAAACAAACAACAACACGAAGAGCTTTCTATCCAAAACGGAGATGTATGGGTAAACCACTTCTCAATCTTTTTGGCCCTATAACAAAGAACAAACAGCAAAAAAATATACATGATCAAATGCAAATCTTAGAATCAACTATTGAAGACTACCAGAACCCACTGGATTCTCCAATTACATTGAATGAAATACAGGACAAAATACAAACCCTCCAACCCAAAAAGGCCTGTGGTGTTGATGGTAACCGCAATGAAATGATAAAATATACAGACCACAAATTCCAATTGGCTATACTTAAACTCTTTAACATCATCCTTAGCTCTGGCATCTTCCCCAATATTTGGAACCAAGGACTGATCACCCCAATACACAAAAGTGGAGACAACTTTGACCCCAATAACTACCGTGGGATATGCGTCAACAGCAACCTTGGGAAAATCCTCTGCATTATCATTAACAGCAGACTACTTCATTTCCTCAGTGAAAACAATGTACTGAACAAATGTCAGATTGGCTTTTTACCAAATTACCGTACAACAGACCAAGTATTCACCCTGCACACCCTAATTGACAAACAAACAAACCAAAACAAAGGCAAAGTCTTCTCATGCTTTGTTGATTTCAAAAAAGCTATTGACTCAATTTGGCATGACAGTCTGCTATACAAATTGATGGAAAGTGGGGTTGGGGGAAAAACATACGACATTATAAAATCCATGTACACAAACAACAAGTGTGCGGTTAAAATGGGCAAAAAACACACACATTTCTTTCCACAGGGCCGTGGGGTGAGACAGGGATGCAGTTTAAGCCCCATTCTCTTCAACATATATATCAACGAATTGGCGAGGGCACTAGAACAGTCTGCAGCACCCGGCCTCACCCTACTAGAATCTGATTTGCTGATGATCTGGTGCTTCTGTCACCAACCAAGGAGGGCCTACAGCAGCACCTAGATCTTCTGCACAGATTCTGTCAGACCTGGGCCCTGACAGTAAATCTCAGTAAGACAAAAATAATGGTGTTCCAAAAAAGGTCCAGTTGCCAGGACCACAAATACAAATTCCATCTAGACACCGTTGCCCTAGAGCACACAAAAAACGATACATACCTCGGCCTAAACATCAGCGCCACAGGTAACTTCCACAAAGCTGTGAACGATCTGAGAGACAAGGCAAGAAGGGCCTTCTGTGCCATCAAAAGGAACATATAATTTGACTTACCAATTAGGATCTGGCTAAAAAGACTTGAATCAGTTATAGAACCCATTGCCCTTTATTATTGTGAGGTCTGGGGTCCGCTCACCAACCAAGAATACACGAAATGGGACAAACACCAAATTGAGACTCTGCATGCAGAATTCTTCAAAAATATCCTCTGTGTACAATGAAAAACACCAAATAATGCATGCAGAACAGAATTAGGCCGATACCCGCTAATGATCAAAATCCAGAAAAGAGACAAAAAGAGAAATACTTGACACATTGGAAAGAATTAACAAAAAAACTGAGCAAACTAGAATGCTATTTGGCCCTAAACAGAGAGTACACAGTGGCAGAATTCCTGAACACTGTGACTGACCCAAACTTAAGGAAAGCTTTGACTATGTACAGACTCAGTGAGCATAGCCTTGCTATTGAGAAAGGCCACCATAGGCAGACCTGGCTCTCAAGACAGGCTATGTGCACACTGCCCACAAAATGAAGTGGAAACTGAGCTGCACTTCCTAACCTCCTGCCAAATGTATGACCATATTAGCGATACATATTTCTCTCAGATTACAGAGATCCACAAAGAATTCGAAAACAAACCCAATTTTGATAAACTCCCTTACCTACTGGGTGAAAAACCACAGTGTGCAATCACAGCAGCAAGATTTGTGACCTGTTGCCACAAGAAAAGGGCAACCAGTGAAGAACAAACACTATTGTAAATACAACCCATATTTATGTTTATTTATTTTCCCATTTGTACTTTAACTATTTGCACATTGTTACAACACTGTATATACAGTGGGGAGAACAAGTATTTGATACACCGCCGATTTTGCAGGTTTTCCTACTTAAAAAGCATGTAGAGGTCTGTCATTTTTATCATAGGGACACTTCAACTGTGAGAGACGGAATCTAAAACAAAAATCCAGAAAATCACATTGTATGATTTTTAAGTAAATAATTTGCATTTTATTGCATGACATAAGTATTTGATACATCAGAAAAGCAGAACTTAATATTTGGTACAGAAACCTTTGATTGCAATTACAGAGATCATACGTTTCCTGTAGGTCTTGACCAGGTTTGCACACACTGCAGCAGGGATTTTGGACCACTCCTCCATATAGACCTTCTCCAGATCCTTCAGGTTTCGGGGCTGTCGCTGGGCAATACGGACTTTCAGCTCCCTCCAAAGATTTTCTATTGGGTTCAGGTCTGGAGACTGGCTAGGCCACTCCAGGACCTTGAGATGCTTCTTACGGAGCCACTCCTTAGTTGCCCTGGCTGTGTGTTTCGGGTCGTTGTCATGCTGGAAGACCCAGCCATGACCCATCTTCAATGCTCTTACTGAGGGAAGGAGGTTGTTGGCCAAGATCTCGCGATACATGGCCCCTTCCATCCTCCCCTCAATACGGTGCAGTCGTCCTGTCCCCTTTGCAGAAAAGCATCCCCAAAGAATGATGTTTCCACCTCCATGCTTCACGGTTGGGATGGTGTTCTTGGGGTTGTACTCATCCTTCTTCTTCCTCCAAACACGGCGAGTGGAGTTTAGACCAAAAAGCTCTATTTTTGTCTCATCAGACCACATGACCTTCTCCCATTCCTCCTCTGGATCATCCAGATGGTCATTGGCAAACTTCAGACGGGCCTGGACATGCGCTGGCTTGAGCAGGGGGACCTTGCGTGCGCTGCAGGATTTTAATCCATGACGGCGTAGTGTGTTACTAATGGTTTTCTTTGAGACTGTGGTCCCAGCTCTCTTCAGGTCATTGACCAGGTCCTGCCGTGTAGTTCTGGGCTGATCCCTCACCTTCCTCATGATCATTGATGCCCCACGAGGTGAGATCTTGCATGGAGCCCCAGACCGAGGGTGATTGACCGTCATCTTGAACTTCTTCCATTTTCTAATAATTGCGCCAACAGTTGTTGCCTTCTCACCAAGCTGCTTACCTATTGTCCTGTAGCCCATCCCAGCCTTGTGCAGGTCTACAATTTTAACCCTGATGTCCTTACACAGCGCTCTGGTCTTGGCCATTGTGGAGAGTTGGAGTCTGTTTGATTGAGTGTGTGGACAGGTGTCTTTTATACAGGTAACGAGTTCAAACAGGTGCAGTTAATACAGGTAATGAGCGGAGAACAGGAGGGCTTCTTAAAGAAAAACTAACAGGTCTGTGAGAGCCGGAATTCTTACTGGTTGGTAGGTGATCAAATACTTATGTCATGCAATAAAATGCAAATTAATTACTTAAAAATCATACAATGTGATTTTCTGGATTTTTGTTTTAGATTCCGTCTCTCACAGTTGAAGTGTACCTATGATAAAAATTACAGACCTCTACATGCTTTGTAAGTAAGAAAACCTGCAAAATCGGCAGTGTATCAAATACTTGTTCTCCCCACTGTATACATAATATGACATTTGAAATGTCTTTATTCTTTTGGAACTTCTGAGTGTAATGTTTACTGTTAATATTTATTGTTTATTTCACTTTTGTTTACTATCTACTTCACTTGCTTTGGCAATGTAAACATACGTTTCCAATGCCAATAAAGCCCTTAAATTGGAATTGAATTGAGAGAGAGAGAAAGTTGTGTTTGTGTGAGGCTCAGTAAGACATCAGTAGGAGCTAATGTGTTTGGAGGATTAGTTGAATCTGTAAATGTTCTTACTGAAGCGTGTGTTTGGATTGGTTAATGATTGGTTAAAACTACATGATGTAACTTTTTATGTGACCTGACTAAATTCCCATAGAAATGTGAGTTCTAGATCTGTAATCATCATCGAAAGGAAGTCTAAGAAGCGGTAGATCTGTGTGCGCTATTTCTATGCTTCCCGTTCTTAAGTTTAGTTTTTGCGGCTTTTACTTTCGGTTTTGCACACCAGCTTCAAACTGATGAAAATACAATATTTTTGCTTATGGTAGAGAGATTTCACAGCAGTTTAGATGGTACAATGATTCTCTACACAATGACTGCTTGTTTTGTCACATGAACTGAAATTAGGCGACCAGGAAATGGTGGTGTGATTTGTGCATAGTGCACCTTTAATGATTGGTTAATGATTAATGATTGGTTAATGCTTGTCGGTCTGGGAGAATAGGAAGAGGGGAGGGAGGAGTCAGAATGAATCAGAAGTAGGTTATTTTGACTTTTGCCCCTATTTCTGTAATGATGTAACTCTAGGTCACGCATGTACACATACCTAGCACTGTGCGTGTGTGTGAGAGAGAGAGAGAGAGAGGTGTACGCGTACGTGACATCAAAGTAGTAATAATAGAACAGTGTAGTTCTTCATCTGTCTAGACATGATGTGTCAGACCTGTTCAGAAAGGTATAAACGTGTTCTCCTAAGCAGGACATTTCTCTAACTCTCCTTCTCTGACCTCTTCTTTGCTTTCTCTGTCTCCTAGCAGAGAAATTGATGTTATTATGCACGCTTTCTTTTTCTCTCTTACACACACACACACACACACACACACACAGGTGAATGAATACATTTTTCTTGTATCTAAAGCGGCAGTATGTACTAATGACTCTGTCTGGGTTTATTCTCTGCAGGAAAAGAGAGAGGGAGCGGGGGAGATTTTTTTCCGTTTTCTCTTAGACTAAATTAGATGTTGCTGAGCTATCTCACTGTCTGACCTTGGCATAGTCTCTCTCTCATTCTCTCTCTCTCTCTCTCATCGCATCTCTCCCTCTCATTCCATCTCTCTCTTTCATTCGCTCTCTCTCTCAAGGTCTAAAGAAAGAGAAAAAATGGAGGGAGGTGAAGTATCCTCTAAGTATTCTCCAGCCGTGCTGTGTCAAGATGAGAGGGAGGTGAAGTATCCTCTAAGTATTCTCCAGCCGTGTTGTGTCAAGATGAGAGGGAGGTGAAGTATCCTCTAAGTATTCTCCAGCCGTGTTGTGTCAAGATGAGAGGGAGGTGAAGTATCCTCTAAGTATTCTCCAGCCGTGTTGTGTCAATATGAGAGGGAGGGAGGGAAGCTGCTGTTGTACAGTTTTATGTCCTTTTAGATCTGAGCTATACAGAGTTGTGCTGAAAGAGGAGGAAATGAACAGATAGATGCCTGATGTGAAGAACCACCCACAGTTACCATCCTCAATTACCCACACAAACAGACTACGGAGCCTGAGGATAGCCTCATTAGTAATCCTCTCCTTATCCCTGATAACGATCGATGGCAGCCAGTGTTGCTCCAGGGACCGGAATGAGCGTCGCACCTCCACTGATAACAATGAAGCTGTTTGCTGGCTGTAATTGCCTTTTCAGCCCTGAGACCAGAGAAGGTGACCGCTTTAAATACCCATATTTACACTACAAATTACTCTGGAGAGAGAGGTGAGGGGGGGTGATGACTCCAAATAGTCTTTGGGGGGCGGCTCTAGCGGAAGGGCGTTGAGGCTGAAATGGAACTCTGTCTCTCGCTCTCTCTCCCCTTCTGTTTAAAGTCTTATCAGGCGTGGAGCCGTGACTTGAGCTAGCTTCATTAGCCCCAACCTACACTATATATGCAAAAGTATGTGGACACCCCTTTTAATTAGTGGATTCGGCTATTTCAGCCAAACCCGTCACAGAACGGGACCGTCGAGTGCTGATGCACGTAGTGCGTAAAAATTGTCTGTCCTCGGTTGCAACATTCACTACGGAGTTCCAAACTGCCTCTGGAAGCAAAGTCAGCACAAGAACTGTTCGTCGGGAGCTTCATGAAATGGGTTTCGATGGCCGAGCAGCGCAATGCCAAGTGTCAGCTGGTGTGGTGTAAAGCTCGCCGCCATTGGACTCTAGAACAGTGTAAACGCGTTCTCTGGAGTGATGAATCACATTTCACCATCTGGCAGTCCGACGGACAAATCTGGGTTTGGCGGATGCCTGGAGAACGCTACCTGCCCGAATGCATAGTGTAAGTTTGGTGGAGGAGGAATAATGGTCTGGGGCTGTTTTTCATGGTTTGGGCTAGGGCCCTTAGTTCCAGTTAAGGGAAATCTTAACGCTACAGCATACAATGACATTCTAGACGATTCTGTGCTTCCAACTTAGTGGCAACAGTTTGGGGAAGGCCCTTTCCTGTTTCAGCATGACAATGCCCCCATGCACATAGCGAGGTCCATACAGAAATGGTTTGTCGAGATCGGTGTGGAAGAACTTGACTGGCCTGCACAGAGCCCTGACATCAACCCCATCGAACACTTTTGGGATTAATTGGAACACCGACTGCGAGCCAGGTCTAATCGCCCAACATCAGTGCCCAACCTCACTAATGCTCTTGTGGCTGAATGGAAGCAAGTCCCCGCAACAATGTTCCAACATTTAGTGGAAAGCCTTCCCAGAAGAGTGGAGGCTGTTATAGCAGCAAAGGAGAGACCAACTCCATATTAATACCCATGATTTTGGAATGAGATGTTCGACGAGCAGGTGTCCACATACTTTTGGTCATGTAGTATATCTGCTAGGCATTGATAGGGCTGCCCATTAAATGTTTACGATGGGCTGCGTACGTGCGTGCATGTGTGCCTGTGTGTGGGTGTGTCAGAAAATGATGTGCATGTCTCTGAAAATCTTCCCCCAACAATCCAGTTCCTCTTTCCACAGTGCAGTACTGCCCCTAGTGGTTTAATTAACTACATCTACAGTGTCTTCAGCATTAGTTCTGCAGAGGAACGGTTTGGAGGACTCACATTAACACAGTTTCACATTATTCACACAACATATGGTATGACTCTGCCTCAATGTCCTCTATGGTCAATTACTTCCTTTCATTCTTTTCAGGACTATTTTCACTCCCAATTCCTCCTATTGGCAGTGTAATATCATGGATGTTCACAACACACACACACAAAGTGTAATATCATGGATGTTCACAACACGCACACAAAGTGTAATATCATGGATGTTCACAACACGCACACAAAGTGTAATATCATGGATGTTCACAACTCGCACAAACAGTGTAATATCATGGATGTTCACAACACGCACACAAACAGTGTAATATCATGGATGTTCACAACACGCAAACAGTGTAATAACATGGATGTTCACAACAGTGTAATATCATGGATGTTCACAACACAGTGTAATATCATGGATGTTCACAACACGCAAACAGTGTAATAACATGGATGTTCACAACAGTAATATCATGGATGTTCACAACAGTAATATCATGGATGTTCACAACACGCACACAAACAGTGTAATAACATGGATGTTCACAACATGCACACAGTGTAATATCATGAATGTTCACAACACAGTGTAATATCATGGATGTTCACAACACACAAACAGTGTAATAACATGGATGTTCATAACACGCACAAACAGTGTAATATCATGGATGTTCACAACACAGTGTAATATGTTCACAACAGTGTAATATCATGGATGTTCACAACACGCACAGTGTAATATGGATGTTCACAACAGTGTAATAACATGGATGTTCACAACACACAGTGTAATATCATGGATGTTCACAACACGCACACAGTGTAATATCATGGATGTTCACAACACAGTGTAATATCATGGATGTTCACAACACGTACACACAGTGTAATATGATGGATGTTCACAACACAGTGTAATATCATGGATGTTCACAACACGCATACAAACAGTAATATCATGGATGTTCACAACACGCACACAGTGTATTATCATGGATGTTCACAACACGCACACAAACAGTGAAATAACATGGATGTTCGTTCACAACAAGCACACAGTGTAATATCATAGATGTTCACAACACGCACAAACAGTGTAATATCATGGATGTTCACAAGACTAATAACATGGATGTTCACAACACAGTGTAATATCATGGATGTTCACAACACAGTGTAATATCATGGATGTTCACAACACAGTGTAATATCATGGATGTTCACAACACACACACACAAACAGTGTAATATCATGGATGTTCACAACACGCACACAAACAGTGTAATATGATGGATGTTCACAACACGCACACACAGTGTAATATGATGGATGTTCACAACACACACAGTGTAATATGATGATGTTCACAACACACACAGTGTAATATCATGGATGTTCACAACACACAGTGTAATATCATGGATGTTCACAATACACAAACAGTGTAATATAATGGATGTTCACAACACACAGTGTAATATCATGGATGTTCCCAACACACAAACAGTGTAATATCATGGATGTCCAGAGTTTGAAGCAGGAAGGAGTTTTGTTAGTCTGATGTGGACATTTGATTTGTTCTCTATGCTGTTTTCTTTCTTCCTTTCATCCAGGAAACGTGACTATTTTTTTTATACACATTCAAAAACCTAACTCAATATTCTACATATGTTTTGCTCTCCTGTCCCAATAGACTTTTCAAACAAAGTAATTATGAGACGTTTCTGTTGAGTTGATGTAGTGGAATAGTATGCCGTTTGAGCCTGCCTGTCAGTAGAACGGAGTTATAGGATAGAATAAGTTTGTTACCAAGGGAATGTGAAGTGTGGTTATAAAAATCACAATAGACAACATTACACAACGGCATAATTCAGACAGTCCATGTATAACCCCTTTTTATAACAACCCTTGAGGTGCACAAAGTTGAAAAAAATATCCTTCATATTAAATAGACATGACAATAAGTTAATAATAATAAGCCATTTAGCAGACGCTTTTATCCAAAGCGACTTACAGTCATTGTTAAGTAGTACATTCTTTAAGTTCTGATGATAGAAGAAACGCAACATCCTACAATACCTGATTTGGCCAAAGTAGGTCACTGTCGACCTAATCTCAGGGCCATCTCATCCATTGGTGTCTTCAGTAACCTCCAAGACAGATCATCCCCTTAGCTACAGTCCTCTCACTTTGTTTCGATGTGTCACTCATGAACCTGCATTACCTCACAAGTGTTTGTCGTCCATTACCTTGCCACGTAGGTTCTGCAGGCTGAGCATGTCTAACTGACCGTTATAGACAACCAGGTGCTGCAGTTCGGGAGGCTGGTGAGCACGTCCAACACCTACGAGCCCGTCACCCAGGGAGACCAGAGGAAGCCTCTAACCGTGACTATGGACCAGCCGCTGCTCTGGAGCATGGGCATCTGCAGGGACAAGAAATTACATCATCGACCAGGATGCTCCACCCTCTGCCAGCATGGGGGGGGGGGACGACGACGATATACTCTCAATGGTGGATTGTAGGGTGCAAGTCTACGGTTTGGAACCCAGCCCCAATGTTACTTCACCGTAGTCTCTTAACAGACAACATTCACCACAGGCGGCCGGTGGCACCTTAATCGGGGAGGACGGCTCATAGTAATGGCTGGAACGGAATCAAACACATGAAACACATTGTTTCCATGCGTTTGATACCACTCCGCTCCAGCCATTATGAGCCGTCCTCCCCTCAGTAGCCTCCTGTGATGTACACAATATACATCTCATACATAAGAATCATCATACAGTCACACGCAGCTTTTCTTTAATTTATTAACACAGCCAAATAAACATTGCACACTGAATGTAAAAAAAATAAAATAAATCACATCCCTTCACCCCTATCCCATGTTGCCCCACTGTCTCAGGTTTCTGGGTATTGTAGTTCTGTAGTTGTAGTTCTGTCACACCTGCAGAGGTTCAGCCGCCCCTGAGAGAGAGAAGAACACCCATGAACAGGGCCACATAGGCAAATTAAGTTCCTCACCCAAATGTCTACAATCCACCACATGATTTGAAATAGAGCATGTGTAATGCATTCAATCAGATCAAAGTGCTGAAAAACAGCAGTATGTGTGATATTATTGCAGACCTATCTTCCAAGGCATTACTACATGCATCTATGCACATCATACCTTGATTACACATATTGGAATCATGTAGACTGGTAACACTAGTGCACTTTAGCTAAAATCACCCAATTTCTACGCTAACCTACAAAGCCAAATGGACTGAACTTGAAGGGTATTTTCTCCCAATGATGTACATAATAAAGTACTGACTACTGGTGTGTGTTCTGCAGTCCAGTCCTATGTTGAAGGTGTGGTCCTACTTACACAATGATGTTGTTGATGGGGATATGGATGAGCTTGACAAAGAACCCAATGAAGCCCATGATGGCAAACCCAATCGCTGTTGCCATTGCGATCTTCTGGAATTCTAGAAAATATCACAATTAGAATCTATCCTGTTACAGAATCTTGACAGATTTGACAGACAACAGCAGAAAAACTAGACAGAGCTTCACAAGAGTCTTCTTGATCAATCTGTTTTTTTAAATCAAGGGGTTTAAAATAGAAAGACTGCTCCATTCACTTGATGTCATGCTAAAAAAAGATTGGTTATATTGGTTGTTGTCATGTAAAGTCAACACTAAAGATTCAATCAGTGATGAATCAGCATTACTATCCACCTACTACTAATACTCTGTAGCTGCTCAGCTATGTAAGGTTGCAGTCAGTTAACTTGCTACCCAAGTAACCCCTTTGACAATTTCATTTTACTCATTTAGCAGACGCTCTTATCCAGAGAGACTTACGGTTAGTGAGTGCATACATTTTTCATACTGGCCCCCCGTGGGAATCGAACCCACAACCCTGGCGTTGCAAGCGCAATGCTCTACCAACTGAGCTACAGGAGGCCTACTGTGCAATGATTTTATGCTCGAAAGGGTGTAAACTCACTCAGCGGACAGTGAACTGACAAAAGACAAAATCCTAAAACAGGATAGCAGATTGTGTAACCTAAACACATATAGAAGTGTATCAGTAAACCACAGACACATACAGAGAGAAGACTGGGTGACTGATAACCATACCTTTCCTGTCTGGTTTGGTGCACCTCTTCACGAGCCTTATGGAGTCCTTGACGAACTGCCGACTGGGCTCAACGAACTGCATAACCTGGTCCATGATGGTTCGGCTGGGGAGTAAACAAGTCCGACAGATTTTCTGTATGGGTGCACGAATAAACCAGGTACTGGAGCTAACGTTAACTAGCTAGCTAGTTAGCTACATTAGCTATTTAACTGGTGTCGTTGGCAACCATTGACTAGGAAGATTTCACAACTAACAACTTGGTTGAGCAATCAAGACAGACATTGCTTTCTAATTTCAACGTTGCACTGAAAATCTCAAGATTGTTTGTTTATTTACCAGCTAACATTAATCTAACTAGCTACTGTAGACAGCACCCACAATGAAAGAAGACGTAGGTATATACCATTATAACAGTTTGGCTACCAAACTAGAATAATTCTTTAAAATGTGGTTTCTTACCTAGCTATGCTACTATATCAACGTGTCCAAACGAGTATCTCAGAATAAATAGATGAAGTAGCTAGGCTTTGACGTAGCTAAGAAAAGCCACGTAGCTTTCGGCAGCTTTTTATAGAAGACAGTTGACGTAGTATTCTGATGCGCATGCGTGAGTGCAGAGAGCAAGAGGCGAAGCGAGAGGTTTTACTTCGTCCAAAATCTGTCCACGAAAATAAGACCACGAAGTAAGGTCAATGAGAGTGTCGAATTTGGTCAACAAAACGTTGAATTGCTAATTTGGTACGTGCGTCTTATTTGATCAAATAGAAGATTCTTAATGGTTAAGTTGCTACGAATGCACTGATGTAAGTGGACGCACATAGGCATTTCGGCAACTTTGAAAAAAAAACGACTTTATATCAGAGTTGTGCCTGTTGTCATAGAGATAGATAGAATACTTATCATTAGTGATGAGCTATTAGTGCTTTTTGAGGTCGGTTCGGTTTCAGTTCGATTATCCCAAAAATGATCACATATTTCGGTTTTGATAATTTTTTTAGACATTCAATGCACAATGCATTATGTGGGTTGAATGCTGTAACAACACAGAATAAAACAATTAATAAAAAGACCCATGATTACTGCTTATCACTTATTAACCATCATTTCTTCACATTACTTTACTTTAATAAAATATTGGTTTCATTTGATGACTTTATTATTTCATTCCAAGTCATCATCTCATATAGAGCTGCTGCCTATGCTGTCTGACAAAATCACAATTTTAGTAATTATTCAAAGTAAATAAGGCATACTTTTATGACTGCTGAATACCAACTATCAATCACTTAGTCTTAGATCATGTATTTTCAGGCTCTCGTAGCTGCTTTCTATCCCTCTCGATCGTGCGTTCTCTCTTCTCTCCTCACTCGCCATGTCTTGCTCCTGACAGACCCCAGAAGTTTAAGTGGGCGCGCAATGGATTATGGTCATTGTAGTTAATTACCATGTTTTCTGTGCTAAACTATGTAGAATATTGGCCTGTTGGAAACTACAACTCCCTACTACATCACACAGTTCAGACTTGATCTGATTTATCTCTACAGAAACTGCACATCAAGCTCACAGAAAAAAACAGAACAAAATGGAATTCAAATAATTGAATCGACTTTGGTCAATTAGTTGTTTAAAAATGGAAAAATAACCAACATTTTGGTTAATCGCTCAGCACTACTCATCATGGATATAACCAGTTTTAGCATGGACATTGCTGTTGAGGACTTCCACCATTTTAAAATAGTCAACTGGGTGGGGATTCCTATGAGTTGGAAGCAGACCCGGCGCCAGGATAAAGGGGGAAGTTGAAATCGGTGAGCGGCACAATTTTGGTGGGTTCTTCCATTGACTGAGTGCTTTTGAAGTGACAGGTTGGCGAGAAATCTGTAGCCTATCTCCGCTGCGCTGTATCAGCACAATGGACAGATCCCTACACACTAAAGCAAGGCCGTTTTGGTAATGAATATAGGCTATAAGATGGATAGGGTAATTCACCTATTACAAACAGCCTATTTGAATGCAGCTGTACACACAGCTGTCTTACCTAAATAGTGCAAACTATACTGAACAAAAATATAAATGCAACATGTAAAGTGCTGGTCCCATTTTTCAAGAGCTGAAATAAAAGATCCCAGAAATGTTCCATCTGCACAAAAAGGTTATATCTCTCAAATTCTGTGCACAAAGTTGTTTACATCCCTGTTAGTGAGCATTTCTCCTTTGCCAAGATAATCCATCCACCTGACAGGTGAGGCATATCAAGAAGCTGATTAAACAGCATGATCATTACACAGGTGCACCTTGTGCTGGGGACAATAAAAGGCCACTCTAGAATGTGCAGTTTTGTCACTCAACATAATGCCACAGATGTCTCAAGTTTTGAGGGAGCGTGCAATTGGCATGGTGACTGCAGGAATGTCCAAAAGAGCTGTTGCCAGATAATTGAATGTTCATTTCTCTACCATAAGCTGCCTCCAACTTCGTTTTAGAGAATTTGGCAGTACATCCAACCAGCCTCATAACCGCAGACCACGTGTAACCACGCCAGCCCAGGACCTCCTCATCTGGCTTCTTCACCTGGTGGATCATCTGAGTAGGGGGAAGGGGGGTGCTGAGGAGTATTTATGTATGTAATAAAGCCCTTTTGTACGGAAAAACTATTTCTGATTGGGTGGGTCTGGCTCCCCAGTGGGTGGACCTGGCTCCCAAGTGGGTGGGCCTATTTAGACCTCTTGACTTTTTGTTATTTTGTTATGGTACAGCCTTATTCTAAAATGAACTAAATTGTTTTTTCCCCCTCATCAATCTACACACAATACCCTATAATGACAAAGCAAAAACCGTTTTTTTAAATACTTTTTTTCAAATGTATTAAAAATAAATATCACATTTACATAAGTATTCAGACCCTTTACTCAGTACTTTGTTGAAGCACCTTTGGCAGCGATTACAGCCTTGAGTCTTCTTGGGTATGACGCTACAAGCTTGGCACACCTGTATTTGAGGAGTTTCTCCCATTCTTCTCTGCAGATCCTCTCAAGCTCTGTCAGGTTGGATGGGGAGCACTGTTGCACAGCTATTTTTAGGTCTCTCCAGAGATGTTCGATCGGGTTCAAGTCCTGGCTCTGGCTGGGACACTCAAAGACATTCAGAGACTTGTTCCGATGCCACTCCTGCATTTTCTTGGCTGTGTGCTTAGGGTCATTGTCCTGTTGGAAGGTGAACCTTCACCCCAGCCTCAGGTCTTGAGCGCTCTGGAGCAGGTTTTCATCAAGGATCTCTATGTACTTTGTTCCGTTCATCTTTCCCTCGATCCTGACTAGTCTCCCAGTCCCTGCCGCTGAAAATAAATCCCCACAGCATGATGCTGCCACCACCATGCTTCACCGTAGGGATGATATTAGCCAGGTTTCCTGGTTTCCTCCAGATGTGACGCTTGGCATTCAGGCCAAAGAGTTCAATATTGGTTTCATCAGACCAGAGAATCAGCTCTAGGATGAGTCTTGGTGGTTCTCAACTTCTTCCATTTAAGAATGATGGAGGCCACTGTGTTTTTGGGGACATTCAATGCTGCAGAAATGTTTTGGTACTCTTCCCCAGATCTGTGCCTCGACATTATCCTGTCTCTGAGCTCTACGGACAATTCCTTCGACCTCATGGCTTGGTTTTTGCTCTGACATGCACTGTCAACTGTGGGACCTTATATAGAAAGGTGTGTGCCTTTCCAAATCATGTCCAATCAATTAAATTTACCACAGGTGGACTCCAATCAAGTTGTAGAAACATCTCAAGGATGATCAATGGAAACAGGATGCACCTGAGCTCAATTTCGAGTCTCATAGCAAAGGGTCTGAATACTTATGTAAATAAGGTATTTCTGTTTTTTAAAACAGCTAACATTTCTAAAAACCTGTTTTCGCTTTGTCATTATGGGGTATTGTTTGTGGATTGATGAGGAAAAAACGAATGTAATCAATTTTAGAATAATGCTGTAATGTAACAAAAATGTGGAAAAAGTCAAGGGGTCTGAATACTTTCTGAATGCACTGTATGTACTGCAGGACCAAATCGGAGAGATGGGTAGGAGCCTGTCCATGTAATGCTTTGTAGGTTAGCAGTAAACCTTGAAACCAGCCCTAGCTTTAACAGGAAGCCAGTGTAGAGAGGCTAGCAATGGAGTAATGATCACATTTTTTGGTTCTAGTCAAGATTCTAGCAGCCATATTTAGCACTAACTGAAATGTATTTAGTGCTTTATCCGGGTAGCCGGAGAGTAGATCATTGCAGTAGTCTAATCTAGAAGTGACAAAAGCATGGATTAGCTTTTCTGCTTTTCTGATTTTTGCAATGTTACGAAGATTGAAAAAAGCTGCCCTTGAAATATTCTTGATATGTTTGTCAAACGAGAGATCAGGGTCCAGAGTAACGCAGAGGTATTTTCTTTATACCAGGGAGCAAATATCTTGTGACAAATATATACGTTTAAATGTAGATCCTCGGTTAGGTGGTTAACATATTTTTGTCCTCTGATGTCCTTGGGTAGGTGGAGGGAGTCTGAAAGGGCATCTAGGAATCTTTGGGTTGTCCGAGAATTTATAGCGCAGCTTTTGATAATCTTTGGTTGGGGTCTGAGCAGATCATTTATTGCAATTGCAAACATAATAAGATTGTGGTCCGATGGTCCAGGATTATGAGGAAAAATATTTAGATCCACAATATTTATTCCACGGGACAAAACTAGATCCAGGGTGTGACTGTGGCAATACGTAGGTCCAGAGACATGTTGGACAAAACCCACTGAGTCGATGATGGCTCCGAAAGCCTTTTGCAGTGGGTCTGTGGACCTTTCCATGTGAATACTCAAGTCACCAAAAATTATAATATTATCTGCATGACTACAAGGTCCGATAGGAATTCAGGGAACTCAGTGAGGAACGCTGTATACGGCCCAGGATGCCTGTAAACAGTAGCTATAAAAAGTGATTGAGTAGGCTGCATAGATTTTATGACTAGAAGCTCAAAAGACGAAAACGCAGTCTGAAACTTGCTGTCACTAGTGTAACCAGGAGGAGAGGCCTCATTTAACACAGTAAATTCATCAGGCTTGAACCATGTTTCAGTCAGGCCAATCACATCAAGGTTATGATCAGTGATTAGTTCATTGACTATGATTGCCTTGGAAGTGAGGGATCTAACATTAAGTAGTCCTATTTTGAGATGTGAGATATTATCACAATCTCTTTCAATAATGACAGGAATGGAGGTCTTTATTCCAGTGAGATTGCTAAGGCGAACACCACCATGTTTAGTTTTGCTCGACCTAGATCGAGGCACAGACACGGTCTCAATGGGGAAAGCTGACTACACTGACTGTGCTAGTGGCAGACTCCACTAAACTGCCTGGTCTGCACCCTATCTATTGTGGAGCTAGAGGAGTTAGAGCCCTGTCTATGTTGATAGATAAGATGAGAGCACCCCTCCAGCTAGGATGGAGTCCATCACTCCTCAGCAGGCCAGGCTTGGTCCTGTTTGTTGGGGAGTCCCAGAAAGCGGGCCAGTTATCTACAAATTCTATCTTTTGGGAGGGGCAGAAAACAATTTTCAACCAGCAATTGAGTTGTGCGAGTCTGCTGTAGAGCTCATCACTCCCCCTAACTGGGAGGGAGACAGAGACAATTACTCGATGCCAACACATCTTTCTAGCTAGGTTATGTTGCCCTTGGTGACCTCTGACTGTTTCATCCTAACATCGTTGGTGCCGATGTGGATAACAATATCCCTATACCATCTACACTCGCCAGTTTTAGCCTCAGCCAGCACCATCTTCAGATTATCCTTTACGTCGGTAGCCCAGCCACCTGGTAAACAGTGTATGATCGCTGGATGATTCTTTTTAAGTCTAATATTGCGGGTAATGGAGTCGCCAATGGCTAGGGTTTTCAATTTGTCGAAGCTAATGGTGGGAGGCTTCGTCGGCTCAGACCCTGTAACGGGTGGAGAGACCCGAGAAGGCTCGGGCTCTGACTCCGACTTGTTGCTTAGTGGGGAAAACCAGTTGAAAGTTTCCATCGGCTGAATGAGCGACACCGGTTGAGCATGCCAAAAGCATTTCTTTCCAGAAGCCATGAGAAAATTGACCGGCTGCGGGGACTGTGCAGGGGGATTAAAAGCCAATTTATGCTTGATCCGAAAAATGTGGTTTGAGGCTTCGTATGGAGGGTGTGATGCAATTGCGGAGCCTCCGGAGGCATGCAGAGGCCATATCAAGCTCCGTACCACATCTATTTTTTTAACAATGCTGAGGGCTCCATATAGTTCCGCATTGACATGATTGGTTGTCGGTAGGTGAGGGTGGGAGGTCCTGTATAAATACAAACTCACTTCCTTGACGACTTCCTTCACAATAGCTCTGCGCTGCTCTGTGAAGCGCAAGAAGTATAAATGCCCTGACTTCTGCAGAAGCCGTATCTCCGTAAATGCTGCACGGCCAATGCAGATGTTGGATTGACCATGTATACGGAGCCTTCCGCATTGTTACAACATTTGGGAGGTGCACGGCGATGCGGTACGGAGCTCAATTTGCTTCTGCAAGCCTCCGGAAGCTCCACAATTGTGTCACACCCTCCATACGGAGCCTCCGACCATATGTAACGGATCAAGCATAAATAGGCTTTTACTTAGCTTCTTTTTTTCGGCAGGGGAGGTCCTGCAGATCTATTTCCAGATAAAGCGTCCTGGGTGAAAAAAATGAATAGAAAAAGGACAAAACTAAGACCTTGGTAAACTTGTTAAATACAGAGTTTGATTAAACAGTTATTAAGAGTACAGAGATAACGCGGAAGTGCGTTGCGTCACCACTCACGTGATGCTGCCACTACAATACTTGAAAATACAGAGGATCTACAACATTGCTCAATGTTGTCTGGAAGTGAGTTCCACAGCCGCGGAGCCACGCAACTGAAAGCCCTGTCACCCATAGTGTTTAGTCTGCTGAGATGGACCTGGAGGTGTAGCCAGAGAAGAAGAGGCTAACAAAATCTGTCCGCATATGATAAGCCCTTTTGTGTATGGAGGTCTATGAGAGTGTTAAATTACGTCAGGCTTCTTTGATCGAATAGAAGTTTCATAATGTTTAGGGCGTTAAACATTTACTGATATGCACGTGGCATTCCGGCAACTTTGAGAAAAACAACTTAGTTGTGCCTGTTGTTCACATGCGTATCTGCCCTCTCATTGGCTAGAATGGTCCCACCTGATCTCGCCTCCCACCAGATCTTCCATCTGCCATCCATCTTTGAGGACATGTATTTCCATTGTTAGAGCGGTCACTCGACTATCTTGTCAATTTAATAGATCATCTTTGGTACAGCCAGAGTCTGAACAGGAAGGGTCTGTGCTATCCGGGATCCTTGGGTTAAGGTTAGGATTCAAATCACATTTTAAGAAGATAAATTGTAGAGACTAGTGACAACCAGGCACAATGCCGATAGTGTTTTTTCTCAAAGTTGCCGGGATGTCACATGTCCTACTTATATATAGTGAACAAAGATATAAACGCTGAAATAAAAGATCTCAGAAATTTTACATACACACACAAAAAGTGTATTTCGCTCAAATTTTGCGCACAAATTTGTTTACATCCCTGTTAGTGAGCATTTCTCCTTTGCCAAGATAATCCATCCACCTGACAGGTGTGGCATATCGAGAAGCTGATTAAACAGCATGATCATTACACTGGGGACAATAAAAGGCCACTCTAAAATGTGCAGTTTTGTCAAACAACACAATGTCACAGATATCTCAAGTTTTGAGGGAGCGTGCAATTGGCATGCTGACTGCAGGAATGTCCACTAGAGCAGTTGCCAGAGAATTTTTAATGTTAAGTTATCTACCATAAACTTCCTCCAAAGTCGTTTTAGAGAATTTGGCAGTACGTCCAGCCAGCCTCACAACAGCAGACCACGTGTAACCCCGCCAGCCCAGGAGCTCCACATCCGGCTTCTTCACCTGCGGGATCGTCTGAGACTAGCCATCCGGAAAGCTGATGAAACTGTGGGTTTGCACAATCGAAGAATTTCTGCACAAACTGTCAGAAACCGTCTCAGGGAAGCTCATCTGCGTGCTCGTCGTCCTCACCAGGGTCTTGACCTGACTGCAGTTTGAAGTCGTAACCGACTTCAGTGGGCAAATGCTCATCTTCGATGGCCACTGGCATGCTGGAGAAGTGTGCTCTTCACGGATGAATCCTGTTTGTATGGCGTCGTGTGGCCGAGCGGTTTGCTGATGTCAACGTTGTGAACAGAGTGCCCCATGGTGGCGGTGGGGTTAGGGTATGGGCAGGCATAAGCTACGGACAACAAACACAATTGCATTTTATCGATGGCAATTTGAATGCATAGAGATACCGTGACGATGCTCTGGATCGACGTGTACGACCGTGTATTCCAGTTTCCGCCAATATCCAGCAACAGCCATTGAAAAGGAGTGGGACAACATTCCACAGGCCACAATCAACAGCCTGATCAACTCTATGCGAAGGAGATGTGTCGCGCTGCATGAGACAAGTGGTGGTCACACCAGAGTCTGACTGGTTTTCCGATCCTTGCCCCTATGACCTACAAATGCATATCTGTATTCCCAGTCATGTGAAATCCATAGATTAGGGCCTAATGAATTTATTTAAGTTGACTGATTTCCTTATATGAACTGTAACTCTGTAAAATCTTTGAAATTGTTGTATGTTGCATTTATATTCTTGTTCAGTGTACATAATTGGCCCCTACTCGTCATTATAATAGGAAGATGTCATGTGCACAGTCTACCACTAGGTGGCGACACTCATGTTGATACAGTCAACTGATCAGTTCATATCAGGTGGGTAAAAACGGTATAAGTCTATTTGTTCAGTGTAGTTATAGTAAAGGCTCCATCAGATTCTATGGTGTCGAAAAATAGAGGGAGTGAACAAATGTGAACGATGATGAAGGCCAATGATGAAGGTGCGTCGAGCGACTTGCAGATGCCAGACTGGTGTATTGATTCAATATGGCATAGTCCAGAAGGATGGCTGTATATTTGCATCTAACAGGAGAAAGCCACACCTTTGCCGTGGCAATCTCCAGGACGGGACGTTCCCACAGAACCCTGGGAGCACAGACACCATCGGGGGTGTGAAGACGGATGAAAACTTGAATCGACTAAATCAATGTTACTGTATGAATTAAGTTGTCGTGTTTGGTTTGTTTCAAGAGCTCAAAAATAGCTATGAGTTTTTATGTCTTATTGCATTGTCAATCAAAACATTTACAAAGAAAAAAAGCACCAAAACAAAGTGTCAAGGTAAGCCAGTTTGGATTAGGCTTCACTCCTATCACATCGTATCAAGGGAAATACGTCATTGACAGAAACAACTTGAATTGTTGCATCTGGTTGTGTTGTTGTCCTCCGGTGGCTAGCTCTCCGCCAGCTCTCCGCTCCAGACCTCCAGTCTGCCTTCACAGTCCGGTCCGGCCCGTTCCTGCTCCTCGCACCAAGCCAGTGGTGCGCGTCGCCAGCCCGGCCCGGCCTGTTCCTGCTCCTCGCACCAAGCCAGTGGTGCGCGTCGCCAGCCCGGCCCGGCCTGTTCCTGCTCCTCGCACCAAGCCAGTGGTGCGCGTCGCCAGCCCGGCCTGTTCCTGCTCCTCGCACCAAGCCAGTGGTGCGCGTCGCCAGTCCGGCCCGGCCTGTTCCTGCTCCTCGCACCAAGCCAGTGGTGCGTGTTGCCATTCCGGCCCGGCCCGGCCCGTTCCTGCCCCTCGCACCAAACCAGGGGTGCGTGTTCCTAGTCAGGTCCGGCCCGTGCCTGCTCCTCGCACCAGACCAGTGGTGCGTTTGTCCAGTCCGGCACGGCCCGTGCCCGTTCCACCGGTGCCTGGTCCGGCACCGGTCAGCTGCTCCACTCCGGAGCCAGAGCAGTCCGCTCCACCGGTGCCTGATCCAGTTCCGGTCAGCTGTTCCACTCCGGAGCCAGAACAGTCCGCTCCACCGGTGCCTGATCCAGCTCCGGTCAGCTGCTCCACTCCGGAGCCAGAGCAGTCCGCTCCACCGGTGCCTGATCCAGCTCCGGTCAGCTGCGCCACTCCGGAGCCAGAGCAGTCCGCTCCACCGGGGTCTAGTCCAGCTCCGGTCAGCGGCTCCACTCCGGAGCCAGAGCAGTCCGCTCCACCGGTGCCTGATCCAGCTTCGGTCAGCGGCTCCACTCCGGAGCCAGAGCAGTCCGCTCCACCGGTGCCTAGTCCAGCTCCGGTCAGCGGCTCCAGTCCAGACCATGACGTCAGCCCCTCTCCAGGTTCGGGGTCTCCCACACCAGGGTCCAGACAGGGCCTGGCGTATCGTGGGAGGAAGGAGAGGGGAAGCAGCGCGCCGAGGTCCAGACCAGACCAGGGGCGCAACAGGGAGGCGGAGAGTGAGAGGTCGTCACGCCCCGAGCCGGATCCGCCTCCGAGTCCGCACCTTTGGGGGGGGGGGGGGGGGGGGGGGTACTGTCACGCCCTGTCTCAGGGGACTCTTATATGTTGAGTCAGGGTGTGTATATTTGTGGTGTTTTCTATGTTTTAATCTATTATGTGTAGATCTATGTTGGCCGGTGTGGTTCCCAATCAGAGGCAGCTGTAGCTCGTTGTCTCTGATTGGGGATCATACTTAGGCAGCCTATTGGCACTAGTGGGTTGTGGGATCTTGTTCCTTGTAAGGTATGTTGTGTGTGCTACCTTGGACTTCACGTTTCGTTTCGTTTATTGTTTTGTCGAGTGTTTATTGGTTTAATAAACATGTACGTATATCACGCTGCGCCTTGGTCTGTCCCGTCATTAAACGAACGTGACAAATCCTGAAGTGACAAAAGCATGGATTAGCTTTTCTGCCAATTTCTGGACAAAACCTTTCAGATTTTTGCAATGTTATGAAGATGGAAAAAAGCTGCTCTTTAAATATCCTTCAGTTTTATTTGAGATGACTGTACAACCATCGAGATTCAATGTCAAATCCGACAGCAGATCTCACTGTTTCTTGGGACCTAGAACTAACTAACATCTCTGTTTTGTCCGAGTTTAAAAGTAAAACATTTGCCACCATCCACTTCCTTATGTCTGAAACACGGGCTACTAGGGTAGGACATTTTGGGGCTTCACCATGCATAGCAGTGAAAGTTGACATTGGATTGCTGATGCTATGTATTGGCCAATTAAAGGCTTTGAAGCCACCGGCCGCCATTTTGGTACTCCCCAATATTCCATAGGAATGAATGAAATTCTACAGTGTTTCAATTAAATGTTCCAATGAGCCCAATCAGTCCTCCATGACAACAAAATAAACCACAGAGTAGGCTAATTAGTCCTTCGTTTTTTGGTTACGCTCAGGTAAAACAATTTAGCTAATCTATATTTCCATATTTCCAAGTCCTATTCTTGAAGTTCAAGGGGTATTAAATTAATTGGAATGACTGGAAATCTGACAGACTTTGCCTATAAGATAATGGTTAAAATAGTTGTAGCAAAGGCTCCGTCAGATTCTGTGGCACCATATGTATTTGACTTCCTACCCATAAAACAAAGAGCTGACACATAATATACCAATTACACAACAAAAATGACAGCTGACATATGGGCATAGTAGTGGCCCATGTGCATGCTTGTTTGCGCGTGTGTGTTACAGTTGACGTATGGGCGTGGGGGCGTGGGGGCGTGGGGGCCCACTATTGACCGGTGTACTCCTTTTCAATGTGTTTCTTTGTTGAGTTCCAGTCACTCGCAAAGAAACATGACTCCTTATATTGTAGGTAGATAAAGAAATACTTCAACTGAATGGAAGGATCAGTTCTGTCACATTCTTTTACACGTCAGATTCTAATGACATGCGGTCCTGTCAGCTCACCTAGTGTTTCACTTGATCAGAATCCTTGACTTTTTTATGGGACATTTTACATATAATATAAATAATAATAATAATATGCCATTTAGCAGACGCTTTTATCCAAAGCGACTTACAGTCATGCGTGCATACATTTTTATTTTTTTTGTGTATGGGGTGGTCCCGGGGATCGAACCCACTACCTTGGCGTTACAAGCGCCGTGCTCTACCAGCTACATCAGACGACATAGACTGCATCATTTGTGAAGAGCTTCCATTTCAGAATGAGGGGTGCTGTAGCTCTGCTGGTGTTGCTGTTCTGTCTGTTTGGGGTCATGGGGTCAGGGAGAGAGTGTAGGGGTCAGGGCTGAGCTGAAGGAGCTGAGAGACATGCTGGTGGAACAGAGGTTGAACCAGCGTCACAAAGGCTGAACTGCAGCAGAGTAGCAAGATCAAGGAACTGAAGAAAGAGAATGCGGGTATTAAATGAAGTTGGATTTTATTGTTAATTGACAATTTATTGATTCTTATTAGGGCTCTACACTACATTTTCCCCATAGCACCAGCACTGAATTTGGTAGCACGCTGTGCAATAGGAAAATATGAAATTCACAAATCATTATAGAAATGGAATTTGCCTTCCGTTGTGTTAGGAAATATATTGTGCTGGGGCACCAAAGGGAAGAGACTGTTAAAATAATGCGCAACACTGCATTCTTTAAAACAAATAGGTCATCAATAATAGACTTGCAATGCTCAGCTTTATAGCAAGAAAGTCACAGGGCTGCCATTTGGCCCAGAAATGTATTACATATTATGTCTTTAAAGTTTACTAAGTTTATTTTTTGTAACTACAGCCTTGAAGGCCAGACTGAGTGCCAGTGAGAGGGAGATGGAGGACCTGGAGATAGAGAATGCAGGTAATGAACAGATAACGCCAAGTAAAGTTAATTAAAGGTCTAATTAACATTTTAATGAACTAATATTGATTTCCCTTTTATTATGAAAAAAATCAGCTATATTTTATTTTCATTGTGTTGTTTTAGTTTTTTCAACTGTCTGTTAATGTTTCCTTTCATGTGGTGTCAGCCCTGGAGGCCAGAGTAACAGCCGGTGAGAGGGAGAACACAGGTAATACAAAGAAGTCGTTGATACATTAAACTATCATCCTAAAAACATGGTTAGCTAAGTTTCAGTTTCCTAATGTATCTTTCTGTAACCGCATCCTGCGAAGCCAGACTGAGTGTCATTGAGAGGGAGGTGGAGGTGCTGGAGAACAAGAAAGGTTAAAGAGACACAAACCTCACCAAAACATGGTGGTCATTATCACTTACCAAAATACATTGTGAGATTTGATCTTCTTAGTAATATATGATGTATGCTAACAGTATTGATTTAATATGGCTCTTAATGGATAGTGCAGTTAATGCTCTCTACTGTATTAAAGATGTTTGTATAGTGGTTCTAACTAAAACACCTTCAGTGGCTTCCTGCTCTTCCTTGCACATGGTAAGAGCACCGTGCTGTGATGAACTCAGCTTTCTGATGTGAGCAGTTCTGGGGTTAAAGCCCCCAATGTTCCTCTCTAATTAATAAAGAAGCATTATAAAAGCTAAACAAATCTCTTTTGTATCCTTGAATTATAAGCGCTGCCTACTTGCAAATTGTTTACACCTATCCCATTGCTTGGTTGACTGGTTAACTGCAAGACGTGAAGCGAGAGGTTTTAATCCAAACAAAAATCTGTCCATGAAAATATGCCCACGAAGAGAGTATGGGATTTGGTCAACAAAAAATTTAATTGCTAATTTGCTACGTGAGGCTTATTTAATAGAATAGAAGTTTCGTAATGTTTTGGTTGTTACGAATGCACTGATATAAGTGAACGCACGTGTCATTTCGACAATTTACGCAAAAATGACTTTATATCGGAGTTGTACCCAAACTTCATTGAGATAGATAGAAGACTCATCATGGATAAAACCCATTTTAGCATGGACATTGCCATTGAGGGCTTCCACCATTTTAAAATAGTCAACTGGGTTGAGATTCCTGTGAGTTGGGAGCAATCAGCCAATGAAGAAGAAGAAAATTGACTACTTTAAAATGGCACAGACACTAAATTGGCACAGATACAAAAATGAGTCCTTTATTTATCTCTATGGTCTGTTGTTCACATGCATATCTGCCATTTCATTGGCTAGAATGGTCCCAACAGATCTCGCCTCCACCCGCCTGCCTCCCATCTTGGAAGACATATATTTCCATTTTTTAGAGCAGTCACTAGAATGTATTTTCAACATAATGGACAATTTTCGCTGCAATGCACTTAACCATAGACTTATACAGGACTTTTTACCCATCTGATATGAATTTATCAGTTGACTGTATCAATATGAGTGTCGCCACCTAGTGGTAGACTGTGCACATGACATCTTCCTCTTATAATGATGAGTATAATAATAATAATAATAATAATATGCCATTTAGCAGACGCTTTTATCCAAAGCGACTTACAGTCATGCGTGCATACATTTTTTTGTGTATGGGTGGTCCCGGGGATCGAACCCACTACCTTGGTGTTACAAGCGCCGTGCTCTACCAGATGAGTAGGGGCCAATTATGTACACTGACAAAAATATAAACGCAACATGCAACAATTTCAAAGATTTTAGTGAGCTACAGTTCATATAAGGAAATTAGTCAATTGAAATAAATTAATTAGGCCCTAATCTATGGATTTCACATGACTGGGAATACAGATAAGCATCTGTTGGTCACAGATACCTTAAACAAAAAAGGTAGGGGCGTGGATCAGAAAACCAGTCAGTATCTGGGGTGACCACCATTTACCTAATGCAGCGCGACACATCTCCTTCGCATAGAGTTGATCAGGCTGTTGATAGTGGCCTGTGGAATGTTGTCCCACTCCTCAATGGCCGTGCAAAGTTGCTGGATGTTGGCAGGAACTGGAACACGCTGTCGTACACGTTGATCCAGGTCATCCCAAACAGGCTCAATGGGTGACATGTCTGGTGAGTATGTAGGCCATATTCAGCTTCCAGGAATTGCGACATGGGTCCGTACATTATTATGCTGAAACATGAGGTGATGGCGGTGGATGAATGACACGGCAATGGGCCTCAGGATCTCGTCACGATATCTCTATGCATTGAAATTGCCATGGATAAAATGCAATTGGGTTCGTTGTCCGTAGCTTATGCCTGCCCATACCATAACCCCACCACCACCATTGGGCACTCTGTTCACAACTTTGACATCAGCAAACCGCTCGCCAACTCAACGCCATACACACTGTCTGCCATCTGCCTGGTACAGTTAAAACCGGGATTCATCCGTGAAGAGCACACTTCTCCAGCGTGTCAGTGGCCATCGAAGGTGAGCATTTGCCCACTGAAGTCGGTTACGACGCCGAACTACAGTCAGGTCAAGACCCTGGTGAGGATGACGACCACGCAGATGAGCTTCCCTGAGACGGTTTCTGACAGTTTGTGCAGAAATTCTTCACTTGTGCAAACGTAGAGTTTCATCAGCTGTCTTTGGTGGCTGGTCTCCCCGCAGGTGAAGAAGCCAGATGTGGAGGTCCTGGGCTGGCGTGGTTACACGTGATCTGCGGTTGTGAGGCCAGTTGGACATACTGCCAAATTCTCTAAAACAACATTGGTAGAGAAATGAACATTCGATTTTCTGGCAACAGCTCTGCTGGACATTCCTGCAGTCAGCATGCCAATTGCACGCTCCATCAAAACTTGAGACATCTGTGGCATTGTGTTGTGTGACAAAACTGAACATTTTAGAGTGGCCTCTTATTGTCCCCAGCACAAGGGGCACCTGTGTATTGAACATGCTGTTTAATCAGCTTCTTGATATGCCACACCTGTCAGGTGGACGGATTATCTTGGCAAAGGAGAAATGCTCACTAACAGGGAAGTGAACAAATTTGTGCACAACATTTTAGAGAAATAAGCTTTTTGTGAGTATGAAACATTTCTGGAATCTTGTATTTCAGCTCATGAAACATGGGACCAACGCTTTGTTGCATTAATATTTTTGTTCAGTTTATAGATAAACCCTGGTTTGCTGATGCTACGTACTGGCCAATCAGAGGCTTTGAAGCCACCGGACGCCATATTGGTACTCCTCAGAAGTAGTCCTCCATAGGAATGAATGGAATTCTACAGTATTTCAATTAAATGTTTCAAGGACAGAATGATGTGTGTTTTAGTATTTCTTAGTTGAAGTGCGGACAGTAACATTAGTACTCAAAAAAAATTATTGTTTTTTTATACATTTTTAATTGTTATGTTCAATTAACATAACATAATTTAAAAGACTGCCTTAAGTTGTCTGTAATACTTGCCAAAAATGAATGTAGACATTAATAAATGCATTTCTATTGCTTCCACAATCTTTTTTACAATGGTGGAGGAGTACCAAGATGGCTGCACTGTGGCTTCAATACAGCGCCCCCTTGCAGTCATCCAGGGTTTATATACATCATTGGTAAGGGGCTCTATTCAATCCATATCAAGTTCAGCCCTATAGCACACTTGAAATTCAAAGGTAATATCCGATTGAGTCGGCAGCATTTACCGTGAATGCAGTCTCTGCTAACACATCGGGTAGGCTGTTTGGAGTGGTTAGCCGACTGGATAAAAAAATAACATATATATCTATATATATATCATTATGTTCCCCCCTCTTCTAAAACCAAAGTTGTGCCCCTGCATACATCAAATTGTTACAATTTACAAATAATTCAAATAGATTAACATACTTTTATTGTAGTAATTCAATACATTTTAATACAATGCCATACAATGTATTGATACAATATCTGTAATGATGTACTACAAAATGATAATACAATGTACTATTGTAATCCAATGACATCTTATTAAGTGTCTGAAAAGGGAGGAAAAGAAAGGATGTATTTTCAGAGTTTTGAAACAGGACATCTCTGTCTACACAAGGCTCGGGCCAAAAGCTGTGCACAACACTGAGTGTACAAACCATTAGCAACACCTTCCTAATATTGAGTTGCACCCCCTTTTGCCCTCAGAACAGCCTCAATTCGTCGGGGCATGGACTCTACAAGGTGTCGAAAGCGTTCCACAGGGATGCTGGCCCATGTTGACTCCAATGCTTCCCAAAGTTGTGTCAAGTTGGCTGGATGTCGTTTGGGTGGTGGACCATTCTTGATACACATGAGAAACTGTTGAGCATAAAAAACTCAGCAGCGTTGCAGTTCTTGTCACAAACCGGTGCGCCTGGCACCTACTACCATACCCTGTTCAAAGGCACTTACATTTTTTGTCTTGCCCATTCACTCTCTGAATGGCACACATACACAATCCATGTCTCAATTTTCTCTATTTTCTTTAACCTGTCTCCTCCCCTTCATCTACACTGATTGAAGTGGATTTAACAAGTGACATCAATAAGGGATCATAGCTTTCACTTGGAGTCACCTGGTCAGTCTATGTCATGGAAAGAGCATGTGTTCCTAATGTTTTGTACACTCAGTGCATATGGGGAACAAGATTTTCAGCCCTCAACAAATCTATTTTTCTGTCTGTTTATGAAAGTAATAGCAATCATACTGTTTGTTTTATATACAGCTACAGTATATATACAGTAGTAATGCTTTTTACACATTTTAATCTATAAATTGAGGATGTAATAACTGTAGACAGAATACCCTAGTCACATATCAAATAGCATCCTATTGCCTATACTAAAGCCACTGTGTGCACTGTATAGGTGATCAAGGCAAAGGGTGGCTATTTGAAGGATCTTAAATATAAAATATATTTGTATTTGTTTAACACTTTTTTGGTTACTACATGATTCAATATGTGTTATTTCATAGTTTTGATGTCTTCACTATTATTCTACAATGTAGAAAATAGTAAAAATAAAGAAAAACCCTTGAATGAGTAGGTATTCTAAAACTTTTGACTGGTACAATATATATATATCTATATATATATATATATATATACAGTTGAAGTCGGAAGTTTACATATACCTTAGTCAAATACATTTAAACTCAGTTTATCACAATTCCTGACATTTAATCCTAGTAAACATTCCCTGTCAGTTAGGATCAACTCTTTATTTTAAGAATGTGAAATGTCAGAATAATAGTAGAGAGAATGATTTCTTTCATCTTGTATTTCTTTCATCACATTCCCAGTGGGTCAGAAGTTTACATACACTCAATTAGTATTTGGTAGCATTGCCTTTAAATTGTTTAACTTGGGTCAAACGTTTCAGGTAGCCTTCCACAAGCTTCCCACAATAAGTTGGGTGAATTTTGGCCCATTCCTCCTGACAGAGCTGGTGTAACTGAGTCAGGTTTGTAGGCCTCCTTGCTCACACACGCCTTTTCAGTTCTGCCCACAAATGTTCTATAGGATTGAGGTCAGGGCTTTGTGATGGCCACTCCAATACCTTTACTTTGTTGTCCTTAAGCCATTTTGCCACAACTTTGAAAGTATGCTTGGGGTCATTGTCCATTTGGAAGACCCATTTGCGACCAAGCTTTAACTTCCTGACTGATGTTTTGAGATGTTGCTTCAATATATCCACATAATTTTCTTTCCTCATGATGCCATCTATTTTGTGAAGTGCACCAGTCCCTCCTGCACCAAAGCACCCCCAAAGCATGATGCTGCCACCCTCGTGCTTCACAGTTGGGATGGTGTTCTTCAGCTTGCTAGCAGCCCCCTTTTTCCTCCAAACATAACGATGGTCATTATGGCCAAACACTTCTATTTTTGTTTCATCAGACCAGAGGACATTTCTCCAAAAAGTACGATATTTGTCCCCATGTGCAGTTGCAAACCGTAGTCTGTCTTTTTTATGGCGGTTTTGTAGCAGTGGCTTCTTCCTTGCTGAGCTGCCTTTCAGGTTATGTCGATATAGGACTCATTTTACTGTGGATATAGATACTTTTGTACCTGTTTCCTCCAGCATCTTCACAAGGTCCTTTGCTGTTGTTCTGGGATTGATTTACACTTTTCGCACCAAAGTATGTTCATCTCTAGGAGACAGAACGCGTCTCCTTCCTGAGCGGTATGACGGCTGCATGGTCCCATGGTGTTTATACTTGCGTACTATTGTTTGTACAGATGAACGTGGTACCTTCAGGCGTTTGGAAATTGCTCCCAAGGACGAACCAGACTTGTGGAGGTCTACAATTTCTTTCCTGAGGTCTTTGCTGATTTCTTTAGATTTTCCCATGATGTCAAGCAAAGAGGCACTGAGTTTGAAGGTAGGCCTTGAAATACATCCACAGGTACACCTCCAATTGACTCAAATCATGTCAATTAGCCTATCGGAAGCTTCTAAAGCCATGACATCATTTTCTGGAATTTTCCAAGCTGTTTAAAGGCACAGTCAACTTAGTGTATGTAAACTTCTGACCCACTGGAATTGTGATACAGTGAATTATAATTGAAATAATCTGTCTGTAAACAATTGTTGGAAAAATGACTTGTGTCATGCACAAAGTAGATGTCCTAACCGACTTGCCAAAACGATAGTTTGTTAACAAGAAATGTATGGAGTGGTTGAAAAACAAGTTTTAATGACTCCAACCTAAGTGTATGTAAACTTCCGACTTCAACTGTATATACATGCATTGGGATATTATTTTTAGACCAGAGGAAAGAGTGCCTCCTACTGGCCCTCCAACACCACTTCCAGCAGCATCTGGTCTCCCATCCAGGGACCTCCTACTGGCCCTCCAACACCACTTCCAGCAGCATCTGGTCTCCCATCCAGGGACCTCCTACTGGCCCTCCAACACCACTTCCAGCAGCATCTGGTCTCCCATCCAGGGACCTCCTACTGGCCCTCCAACACCACTTCCAGCAGCATCTGGTCTCCCATCCAGGGACCTCCTACTGGCCCTCCAACACCACTTCCAGCAGCATCTGGTCTCCCATCCAGGGACCTCCTACTGGCCCTCCAACACCACTTCCAGCAGCATCTGGTCTCCCATCCAGGGACCTCCTACTGGCCCTCCAACACCACTTCCAGCAGCATCTGGTCTCCCATCCAGGGAACGACCAGAACCAACCAAGTCTTAGAGAAACGTCCTTTAATTCTAAATATTATCTCTATTAGGTCGACAGGAAGCCGCACACGCACGCACACGCACGCACGCACACACACACACACACACACACACACTCACACACACACACACGCAGACACACACACACACACACACACACACACATACATAGATTGGGGAGAGGTCAAGGAAGGGTCAAAGAGCTGTATGTGTGTGTGCTTGCTTGCATAACAATGTTTATGTTATCTGTAAGACTGTGAATGAACTGTCCTTAGTTCTGTCCTCTATAGTATTCAAAGTTAAGCAGTGTGTATCTTTATGGACACAGGGTGTATGGCGAGAATTCAAACAGTTTTTAAAGCAACTGAACTCCAGCAAAAGTCGCAGACTCTTTTCTATCCAAATAAGATTGAGTGTCTGCCCCAATCCGTGACTGGCTAGTAGCCTTACTTCTGGAGCTAAGGATTAGATAGAGAGCTGTAATCCAGCCCCTATTAATTCTCCATTTAGACGGAAAACAGAGGCTAATATGCTGATTTACCATGTTAGCCTGGTTAAGTAATTCTTTACAGACTCCTCCAGACCACTTATAGAACAGCTAAATGCCTCGTTAGATGCTTTTTTGCCCTTCCGCGTCACTTTATACACACAAGATCTCCGCTAAACATAAAATCAAGATGTTTAACTGTCTCTCTGTGACCCGATAACTTCAGAACGAAGTTGACTACAAATAGAAAGTTGCCAATGTCTTTGCAATTGTTACAAACAAGCAAAGTATAAAAGTATGCTCCAAAAGAAAACCGAAAAGACTGCATTAAAAGATAAATACAGTACAGGCTACATCGACCTGTATATTTAAAACATGCTGAAATCCAATTTCATGTTCATTCAATTGAGTTCTATTTTGCTAATTGTAGACTAGGCTTACTGTCTGTAATTTTTGCCTCAATATATTTCATAATGTGTAACAACATGCACAATGAAAATCTATGATTTAGTGTATTATTAAAGGATAAGCTTTAGAATAAGCTGCCTCAATATTTGTTTTGCCATAGGTGATAATTTCTCTCTAGGAGCTGATCCGTCATCAGTATTGTGGAATAATTCTACACTCTTACAAAGAATGGTTCCAAAAGGAGAACCCTTTTTGGTTTCAGGTAGAACCCTTTTGGGTTCCATATAGTTCTACATAGAACCCAAAAGAGTTGTAACTGGAACCAAAAGGGTTCTACCTGGAACCAAAAACGGTTCTTCAAAGGGTTGTCCTATGGGGACAGTCGAAGAACCCTTTTAGATTCTAGATAGCACTTTTTTTTCTAAGAGTGTAATGTTAAGGGAAGATTTGAATGGGGAAAGCTTTCTTTTGATCATATCAGTATCTACACATGCTCCAATGACACACTTAGTGAATGTTCTCTCTGCATGGTGTTTTGGGAAACGCATGTTACATATTTGGCCGTTGCAGGAACGATGCATCGTTAAAACACTCGTAAGACTACGTTCCATCATTATTGTGAAACCGGGCCCTGGTTAAGAACATGCATGCACTGATTTAATGGAGCTAATGTGATAACACATACAAACTGAGTAGGCCTAGCATATCAAACGTATCTTTCCTTCAGTCAAATGACAACATCGCCCTCTAGTGGTCTCATCAGGGGAACGTTATTAACATTTGTCATACTTTCATAATTAATCAACATTATTTAAAAAAACCTGCTGAAAATCCAGTGTTTCTATGTCAACCTGTTTTGTTACAGTTCAGTCTTCTGTGATGTATATAAAGTGTAATATTGGGATGCAAACTCAAAATGGAATACATTTTCAATACATTATATCTGACATGGTACAGTTGTCTTCTTTTTTTAAGCCCATAACCATGTGTGTGAGGTGTATACTTTTGTTTCAAAGTAGATTATTTAAGACTACCAAGAAACCCTGATTTAGCCCACTGCAGTAAAAGGTTATTAATAACGAGTGCAACCTTGATTCTAGGGCCTAGGTTTTTCAGAAGGGTTTAAGCTTGGGTTGATTGATTGATCTTACCCAGGTGCTTGACTCCAATATGCATCTTGAAGACAACCGTGATGATGCCAGCATTGTTTGTTTATCAGGATATTTACCTGCTTCTCCTCTGCAAATACATTGCAAAAGCTTTCAGAAACATTCTGTCCCTCCCTCCCTCCCTCCCTCCCTCCCTCCCTCCCTCCCTCCCTCCCTCCCTCCCTAAGGGACCCTTGTTAATCAGCTCAGAGAACTCTCTGATAGACTTAGTGCCAGACAGATCCAGTTTGTGAACAACAGTGTTTTCATTTCCAGAATCTTCTGTGATCTCTTTCCTTCTCTACACGCCATGATGATGCGAGCACCTGAGAGGGGGATCAGAGGGGTCAGAGGTTACACAGAGGCAGGTCATAAGGTGAATAACACACGGCAGGATAAATGTGAAAGATGGCATTGTTCATTTCCGTTTAAAATCCCTCATCATCATAAATTAGTATGCATCGTTCTCTACAGTAAATATAATCTCTCAAAACACAAGCATAATATCTCCGTTTACAGAATATTCAATTGTTCATTTAACCATGTTTGTCGGTAAATGAACAGGCAGTGTAGACTGTTTCTTTAATCTGCATTTGGCACTTTACTGCTCATCCTCTTTTAATGAGCCCACGCACGCGTCCACATACACGCACACACACGTGCGCACTCACGCACACACACACACACACGTACGCAGGCACACACACACTCACACACACACCACACACAGTAACTGTCACGGCCCAGTAATTTTGGAATAGAAGCCAGTCATTATTCCATGGGAGCGTTCCGTCTGGAAGCTATGCGTTCCGTCTGGAAGCTATGCGTTCCGTCTGGAAGCTATGCGTTCCGTCTGGAAGCTATGCGTTCCGTCTGGAAGCTATGCGTTCCGTCTGGAAGCTATGCGTTCCGTCTGGAAGCTATCAAAGTGCCTTTGTTACTCTCCCTCTACTCTGATGTGGGAATCAGAATTGTTTCCTGAGTTCACTGAAAGAGCAGCCAATCATAATTAAAACACAAACGATAAACAAACAATTAGGAGGAAGTAAGAGTTTGAGTCAAACCAATCGCGCAAACAGTGATGATCCAGGGTGATCTTATGCTGACATAATTTATTAGTTCCACATGGGTGAGTAGTGTGTGTGTGTGTGTGTGTGTGTGTGTGTGTGTGTGTGTGTGTGTGTGCCCGCGTGCGTGCTTTGGACACCGCAACATTAACTTCTCTAGCTGTTGTCTACAGTGCATAATTAACACATTTAGGGATTCTATAAAAAAAAATTACCTTCAGAGCAATTTTCATTGAGTTAAATTAAAATGTACAGTACATCAACATTTTAAACTACACCAAAGTGAGTTGAAGGACAGAGGAAGGTAACTTGAGGATTATATTTCCAGTTCTTTAAGTGGAAGACTGGTTTCCAAACCAGGAAATAGAATGTAATGAATGTAATGTAAGGCTTTATCTTGGCCTGGCCTGTCTGGAAAAACATAACCAAATCTCAAATTGACCTCCTGGTCAAATTAAAGATGAATGAAAGAAAGTGTAATACAATGATACAATTTATAATTTTATACAACCAATCTCTTTCAACTATTTCCTCTAGCCTACTTCTTGACATCATAAAGTATGATCAATATTTCCTTGTATAAGAAATGGCTTTAGGAAACAAAAGAACCGACAGCTATGTATATTTTGTTCCCAGCTCTAACCTCAGCCATGAACAAGTGAAAGGTCTTTATGATATTTATTTTGTTTCTGGGAAAGTGGTAGGCCTGTCCCGGCTGTGGTCATTTACTGATGTCTTACTGAGCCTAAAAACACACAAACACACACACACACACACACACACACACACACACACACACACACACACACACACACACACACACACACACACACACACACACACACACACACACACACACACACTGTTGTGTTTTGTAAGAGGAAGTTGGTGCCAACTTTTCAAGTGCAGCCAACGGCACAAATCAGACCACGTGTGCAGAACCAGCTTCCATCTGCCTCTGTGTGTGTGTGTGTGTGTGTGTGTGTGTGTGCCCCACTGCATGCCTGGGACGGATGGTTAACGGTCTACTCTGACAATGCCCTCTCTGTCTCCACCTCTCCTGGATCCTTAATGACTGCTACTGATAATATCATTAGCAGATTGATCTCAGAAAGGGAATAAAAGCAGTTCAACCAATTTGACTTCAGGTGTAGCCAAAAATCCCATGTACATCAGAACAAAACTGTGTGACATTTACACATGATGGTCTTCATCCGAAAAATATTTCTCATTAAACTATTTCTGATAAAGGCGATAGTGCTGAAACAGTGACATGTATTCCTGGATGCCAAGGGAAGCCAAAAAATTGACAAAGAAAAAAAGAACAAAAATATAAAATATTTTCTCTTTCGTCTCTCTGTGTTTTCATAATTTTACTTCAATTCGCAAGAGGCCCTAATGTATCTCAGCGGAGAAAGCCTCAGAGCGAGAGAAACAGCGCCCCTCTGTCTCTGTATGTGTAACCCATCTATCTGATGCTGTGTGGTCAAAAAGAGTATGATATTGTTGCCGCCCGTAGCATTGAATGCAAGGGAAGCTAGTGAGCATCTGGCCTCCCTTGATAAAAAAAATCTACAATAATAGCCAATCAGCGCTGAGCTAAACTGAGCAAGCTCAGCTGTGATTGGTCCTGGAGCACCAAAAAAAAGTGTAAAGGAAAGCCAGTTTGGATTTGGCTTCATACAAATCACATCACATCACATCAAAAGCCAAATGTCATTGTCCTCCTGTGGCTAGCTAGCTAAAATTGGCCCTTCCCTAAATTAGCCATGGATGGAGATAGGGATTTGGACTTGTGGTTTTACTTAATTCTCCGTACCGGCCAATGATTAAAACGACGCTTCTGATCCAACCATAAATTCATACATTGTGCCTCTGGCCTGAGAAGATGGACGTTCAATATGTAGCTAGATGTAGAAGGCTAATGTTAACTAGCTAACAGAGTCCTAGACCGTTTAGGTGTAATATGGCTTTTTTTCTGGCTTGGCTTTCCAATTGATTTTAACCACGCACCACTACTGCAACTGAGAACTAGAAGCCCCAACTCCTCAACTTCACCGCTACTGGACTGAAATTAGAGTATGGGTTGAGAGAGAGAGAGAGAGAGAGAGAGAGAGAGAGAGAGAGAGAGAGAGAGAGAGAGAGAGAGAGAGAGAGCGAGAGAGAGAGAGAGAAAGAGAGAGAGAGACAGAGACAGAGACAGAGAAAGAGAGAGAGAGAGAGAGAGAGAGAGAGAGAGAGAGAGAGAGAGAGAGAGAGAGAGAGAGAGAGAGAGAGAGAGAGAGAGAGAGAGAGAGAGAGAAGAGAGAGAGAGAGAGAGAGAAAGAGAGAGAGAGAGAGAGAGAGAGAGAGAGAGAGAGAGAGAGAGAGAGAGAGCGAGAGAGAGAAAGAGAGAGAGAGAGAGAGTGGCAGAGAGAGAGAGAGAGAGAGAGAGAGAAAGAGAGAGAGAGAGAGAGAGAGAGAGAGAGAGAGAGAGAGAGAGAGAGAGAGAGAAAATGGCGGAGTGAGAGAATAAGACAATTGGAGATAATTCCACAGAGGATTAGATTGTACAGGCTAACACCTCATTCAACTATTCAAAAGATAACTCATATGCGTAAGAACAAAAGCCTGTACACCATGCACTTTATCTCTCCAGGGCAGGAGTCACCCTCCCCCAGTAGAGAAAATGAAATTAAAAATTAAAAGGTATGAATGTTGTGTTCTCTACCTCGCTTGGCCAGGTCCCTGGCGGTCTGCCAGTGTTAGCTCCTGTGATGATGACAGTCTGACCGTCTCTACCTCGCTTGGCCAGGTCCCTGGCGGTCTGCCAGTGTTAGCTCCTGTGATGATGACAATCTGACCGTCTCTACCTCGCTTGGCCAGGTCCCTGGCGGTCTGCCAGTGTTAGCTCCTGTGATGATGACAGTCTGACCGTCCAGACGCATGTCACATGACCAGTGGCTACAGAAGAAGTTCCTGACAGAGTCAGACACACAATCAACACAGTCAATCAACACAGTCAATCAACACAGTGTTGAACCTAGTTAAAACCATTTCGGGGATGTGGTAAGAAAGCTTATTACAGAGACAGGAAGTCTATGTAGTAATAAACTAACACAACACACATATTACAGAACAACACAACAACAACATACATACAATACACCCATAATGTCACTCTGAAACCCAGAGCAGACAACAATCAGAACATCAACTTATACATCAGCAAGACAATAAAGTAAACTTTCTAGCTTCAACAATGAACCACATTATAAAATGTAAATACTTAGTCTTACATGTAACCCTTTCCTGCAGTCAAATGACCTCGTGGCCTCATGGATGGAATATATACAGTACCAGTCAAAAGTTTGGACACACCTACTCATTCAAGGGTTTTTCTTTATTTTTACTATTTTCCACATTGTAGAATAATAGTGAAGATATCAAAACTATAAAATAACACATAGGGAATCATGTAGTAACCAAAAAAGTGTTAAACAAATCAAAATATATTTTATATTTGAGATTCTTCAAAGTAGCCACCCTTTGCCTTGATGACAGCTTTGCACACTCTTGCCATTCTCTCAAGAAGCTTCACCTGGAATGCTTTTCCAACAGTCTTGAAGGAGTTCCCACATATGCTGAGCACTTGTTGGCTGCTTTTCCTTCACTCTGCGGTCCGACTCACCCCAAGCCATCTCAATTTGGTTGAGGTCGGGGGATTGTGGAGACCAGGTCATCTGAGGCAACAATCCATCACTCTCCTTCTTGGTCAAATAGCCTGGAGGTGTGTTGGGTCATTGTCCTGTTGAAAAACAAATGATAGTCCCACTAGTGCAAACCAGATGGGATGGCGTAACACTTTTTTGGTTACTACATGATTCCATATGTGTTATTTCATAGTTTTGATCTCTTCACTATTATTCTACAATAGTAAAAATAAAGAAAAACCCTTGAATGAGTAGGTGTGTCCAAATAGTGTATATACTGTACATATATATATATTTTTTGTTGTTATAATTTTTACCCCAATTTCGTGATCACGATCTTGTCTCATCGCTGCAACTCCCCAACGGGCTCGGGAGAGGCGAAGGTTGAGTCATGCGTCCTCCGACACGATGAGCCAAGTAAAGCCCCCCCGGCCAAACCCTCCCCTAAACCGGACGACGCTGGGCCAATTGCGCGCCGCCCTATGGGACTCCCGGTCGGTAATGACACAGCCTGGGATCGAACCCCAGGCTGTAGTGACGCTGCAACACTGCAATGCAGTGCCTTAGACCGCTGCGCAACTCGGGAGGCCAGGGATGGAATATTTCTTACTATATTTCATAATTCATTACTATTAATAAACATTAATTTTTTTTAACAGCAGAAAATCTAGTGTTTCTATGTCAAACGGTTTTTATATTTTTCAGTCTTCTGTGATGTATATAAAGTGTAATATTGGGATGCAAACTCAAAATGTAATACATTTCAACTCTATATCTGACATGGTACAGGTGTCTTCTTGTATTTAAGCCCATAACAATGTGTGTGAGGTGTAGACTTTGGTTTCAAAGTAGATTTGTTTAAGACTACCAACAAACACTGTGTGGCCCTGATTGGCCCTGCAGCTGGGTCTGGTCTACTTAGTTCATTGACGTTCACTGAACCAGAACAAAACTTTTAAAAAACAGCAAGTGGGGTGTCTCGCTTCCTCTTCCATCTCTGATTTAGGTCAGGGTGCACCAGACGCTGTGTTAAATGGGGTAATCGATTTCCATTCTGTGAAGTTATTGGACTCGTTTCAGTGGTAAGGTGAAATCAACCGACTGTAGATGAAAGTCGAGGAGTGAAGTCGGGATTTTCAACAGACACTGATGTGGTTTACCAACAGCAAGGCTCAGATCAACATTGCAGTGTTGCCATTGTTTATAAAAGTGTATCTTTATAATGTCGAAATAAGCATGTCCCCAACCCCCACATCACACACCTACAAACTGAAAATGTATGTGTGTACATTGTAGGCTACAATCAATTGGTGAGACAGCCTCAAAGTTGGTTCCTCTGTCAGTCATGTCTTTGATGACATTTGCAGGTGTCAAACATAAACACCCTAATGATTGGTTGACAATTAACCTCCCACAATGCAGGAGATGGCTGCAGGATGAAGTTGGTGAAGAACAGCTGCAGAAACTTGCAGTCGCCTTCAGTCAAAACTACAAGACCTTTGATCACGTGATTTTTATAAAGTTCATGCAGTCCACATGTAGGCGCAAGTCGGACAATTGGTATCCCCATAATGCAACACACTTTGAAAGCCGTTGACCAACGATGGTCACAGATTTGACAAAAGTGATCCGCTTGAATGCTCCCATTGCCTTTGAATTGATTGGTTAATTGATCGGATCCGTTCAGTTTATTATTAACAATTCGGAGATAGCCTACCGGTATTCAAGTTTTGTATAGGCCTATTTTCAAAATGTTTGTTCCTTTTCCCTAGAATACAAAAGGACACAAAACATATTGGCTGATGATGGCAGTTTACATTACCATTTGTTTCGGCCTGAACAAGGACAGTCAGAGAACAAATATTTACAAAACATATTTCCTGCTTAGAATAATATGAACTTTTCTTTCCTGGAAAAATTGGCCCACACATACTGAGTGACTAAAAAAGTTTGTGAGACAATGTGTCACATCTGCTCCTGCTGCGCCCTCTACTGCTCATCCTGTGTCTCCTTGACCTGCCGTAACTCCCCCAGTACTCTCTCCCTCTCCCTCTCCCTCTCTCTCTCTCTGTGTGTGTGTGATTGTGTTGGTGGAGACAGGTGTGCTGGAGTCAGAGCAGATCCCCACCAGCTGCAACCTGTTCCATAATCAAGACCTCTACAAATACTCAGTCCGGCCACTTCCACGCTGCCAGATCGTAATCTCTGCTCAGTCAGTCTACGGTTCTAGCCGTTTGTTACTATTCAGATCCTGTTATCCTGTTGTGCCTGTTTTCCTCTCCGCTACAGTTCTGCCCGCTCTGACTCTGGTCCCTGTCTCCAGTCCCACGTCTCGTCATCCTGCTACTCTGTCCTGGATTCCCCACTCTACTACTCCCTTGGATTCCCCTCCGGACCTGCTCACCCTGTTTCAACCCCCCTCGCTCCAGCCTCAGCCTCAGCACCTGGTTTCCAGCAGTTTCCCCAGACAGGCACTCCATCTTCCCCCTGTGTTTCAATAAATACCTTGGTTACTTCATCCCAGTCTCCTCGTCTGAGTCTGCTCTTGGGTTCCCCTGTTCCACTCCGTGTAACACAATGTCAATGTTGTGTAGGAAAACTCACAACCTTTTCTTTTTACAATCCGAGGTTCAGTTGGCTGCTACATCATCTTCTTCTTCTATTGCGCTATGACTGAGCGCTCATTTTTGGACGTCCTCTTGTATGCTCTGACCCCTTAAAGTCCCCATAGGCCAATTTTTGTGATACTTGTCAGACCTCTTATATCGTGTTCTTCTAATAGAGAATTTCTGTGGAGAAAGATATTGCCGGTTCAAATAATAGAAAGTCTAAATTGCTCCCAACAAGAAAACAGACAGATTGTGGGTCCTGTCATTCAGCAATTTAATTGGATAATATTTAAATTTTCTCCAGAAAGCTCAGGAATCAAAGGTGTAGAAACTGAGAATTACATGATTTAGCTTAACTGAATATTTGACATATAGCTTTCCTTCACCAGTCTCAGAGAGTTTACTGACTGCAACAATGTCTCTCAACATTCTAGAACCTGTCTGTACGACTTACACTGAACATCAGCCCCATCATGCATCACCTGTCTGTCTCCCTCTTCACATTTTACCCTCACATTTACAATTTGATTAGTAGGACTTATGACAGTAATATTGTCTCTGTATTTGGTGTAAAGATAGCATTATCCAGCTGATGTCCAGTAGATGACAGCTAACACCCTTCATCACTACCAGCCCTGGCACTCACTGCCTGGGCACACTCAGTAAAAGAGAGAGAGAGAGAGAATTATAGTTATTTTAGCTCACACCCTTCTTCAGGGGAAATCAAGTACAGTGCAGGTTAGTGTTCAGGGTCAGGTGTGAGAGGTGAAAGGTCACTGACCTGTAGTAACCCCAGAGGTGAGTTCAGTGTCAGGTGCAGTACAGAGTGGTGCAGGCTCCCTCTGCTGGTGTCTTGAGGAAGTAGCTGAACTTCTTAAACATGAGCTGTAGGGGGCGCTTTCTGTGACATGTCAGATCAGTGTTCGCTACCCCTGGGGGAACTGCATAGGCTGTCACACCTAGACCTGTCAATACACACACACACACACACACACACACACACACACACACACACACACACACACACACACACACACACTCTCCTTGTACAAGTGCTCAGGGCATCTTTGCTCCATTTCCAACCCCTTAATGTTGGTGGTTAAACCATGAGACACTCACACTGGTGCATGCTTAGATCCACTCTCCATGCTATGGGGTGCACACACACACACACACACACACACAAACCAGGCCCGAAATCAGTGTTGCCAGCCCTTCTCATGTGGTTGTAGAGAAAATAGTCCAATCCGTCTCTGTGCTTCCGATAGAAAACTAATATCCTCTGAGAGACTTCAGAATTCCCCTCTTCAACCAGTCTGTCTTTCTGACACAGAAAACGGATGTGTTAAAGGATGCTGTGTGTCGCCTAAGACTCTGGTGTGTGTGTGTGCGCGCGTGCGCGTATGTGTGTGTGTGTGTGTGTCATGCCTCCAAATTGTTAATGAACTATTGATAGGCTACAGATAAAATCACACTTTCATCAGAGGAGAGTTATGTCGTAGAGCAATCCTCACAAAATGTGTATCTGAATAGTAACAGTATTCTCATTCTGTGCCAAGTAGGACCATTGAGGGAGTTAGTCAAGAGATATCCAGCCGTAACCCGGAGGCTCCTTATATTGGGCATCAAGTTTTACCTGACCATGTGACTTGACTGTGAAAACCTAGTGTCACATGATAAGGTAAAATCCAGGTCCCTACATGAGAGAGACTGTTAGAAAGGAATCTCACACTCCCATGCAGATTATGTTTCATCTCAGGTGTAATTCAAGCCTGTCTAAACAGCAGCTGAAAATATTCCAGTTTCAGCGTTTCTCTCTGAGATGTTTCTGGTAGTTTCCAGGTGAGCATCTGTTGCCCTGTGTCACCAGCAGAAAATCAGAAAACCTCATCCCTACAGGGAATACAGTGTGTGTGTGTGTGTGTGTGTGTGTGTGTGTGTGTGTGTGTTGTGTGTGTGTGTGTGTGTGTGTGTGTGTGTGTGTGTGTGTGTGTGTGTGTGTGTGTGTGTGTGTGTGTGTGTGTGTGTGTGTGTGTGTGTGTGTGTGTGTAAATCCTCCACTAGGTGGTATCCTATCATAGTTAGGTGCCAATGTTCTCCAACCTTCTAGAAACCAGCCTTATGCTACACACATCCCTCTTCTGTTCTGTTCTGTAGAAGGAGCTGAGGACATCTCATTTAAACCATGTGCAGGCTAGTTATAACTTTCTGTTTTCACAGACAACAGAAAATACCCTCCTCTCCTGGTGGGCCTCAGGGCCACTACCACACAAACGCATGCATGCATGCATGCACGCAAGCACACACACACATACACACACACACACACACACACACACACAAACACACACAAACCAGGCCCGAAATTAACATTGCCAGCCCTTCTCATGTGGTTATAGAGAAAATAGTCCAATCCTAAATGCTACGCTAGCTAAACGTGGCCTATGCTATGTTGGCCCTATACTGCCAGCTGGCAGCCATCTTGTGTGATAATGAAAGACTGTCAGTCTGTCTGTCAGCATTGGGACAGTGACAGAAACTGAAGCCTGGCCGCATGTGTAATTAGTTCTGTTTTCACAGTCATTATGGCTCTGAGAGAAGATAAATAACTATTCATTGTAATTACCAGATAGCAGACAGTAAACCATTGAATAACAGTAAGACTGCTGTCGTGATGGGGCTTGATGAAAAAACACAATGAATTTTTATCAAAACAGTTCCATCATTTATTGCAATTTGATTTGAATCAACATGTACATTTTATTTACAGATATGAACAAGGTAAAAGTCTCCACTTTCAACTCCTGAAAGCTTAATTTTATTGGTTAGCTATTCAATACCTGGTCTCAGACCTGGACTTGTGGAGCCAGATTAACAAAGCCATGTCTCGGTTTACACATGCTCTCAGTTCCTAAGGAAGGTCAATGGTGAACCATGAGTAGGTGCCTGATTCTCTTGGTGGGTGAATCCTGGGTCTCTTGCTGGGCACAAGACTGTTAGTCCTCTGAGCTAAAGCTAACACGTCTTTTTAGACAAGGTACTCAGTGTGGATCACCAAACCACTTCCATGGTTTTTGTAGTAAGATAATAAGGTATTTGGTTCCAGAGATTTCTTCATTAGTCCACCATCTGACAGCATAAAAAATATCAAAAAACTAAACATTTACATGTATAGTATACACTGAGTGGACATAACATTAGGAACACCTGCTCTTTCCATGACATAGACTGACCAGGTGAATCTGGGTGAAAGCTATGATCCCTTATTGATGTCAATCAGCGTAGATGAAGGGGAGGAGACAGGTTAATTAAATAATAATTTTTAAGCCTTGAGACAATTGAGACATGGATTGTGTATGTGTGCCATTCAAAGGGTGAATGGGAAAGAAAAAAGATTTAAGAGCATTTGAACGGGGTATGGTAGTAGGTGCCAGACCGCACCGGTTTGTGAACGGGGTATGGTAGTAGGTGCCAGACCGCACCGGTTTGTGTCAACAGTTTTTCACGCTCAACAGTTTCCTGTGTGTATCAAGACTGGTCCACCACCCAAAGGACATCCAGCCAACTTGACACAACTGTGGGAAGCATTGGAGTCAACATGGGCCAGCATCCCTGTGGAACGCTTTCGACACCTTGTAGAGTCCATGCCCCAACGAATTGAGGCTGTTCTGAGGGCAAAAGAGGGGGGGGGGGGGGGTAGGGGGGGACAACTCAATAGTAGGAATGTGTTCTTAATGTTTTGTCCACTCAGTGCATATAGCTCAACACATGCAGAGCATTTTCTTTAACAACAAATCACACTCGTGGTGCTCTAAGAACAAATCAACACCAAGGATAACAACAAGAATAGCGTCAAACTCATGGACTTCATTTCAGTTGTCTAGCACTTTTAGATCAGTCCGGATAAAGGAAAGGAGACGATGAAGGAAAGGAAGCAACATGAAACTAGGGTGACCGTATTACCGCCACACCAGCGGTCACGAGTCATGACGGCAGTCAAATTCCACATGACCATTTAGTCACGGTAATCAGGCTTCTCCAAGCTCTGATGCTGCTGATGGTCATTAGCAGCCTACCAAACTTGCTAACTGCCTGGTACTCAGCACTCCATTGTCCCTCTAATCACTCTGGCATCAATGCAAATGTCATTGAAAATCGAATCAAACACTTCATGAGAGCCCATGAGCTCATGTTGTGCAACATTTCTATAGTCTATGCAATTGCGTGAGAAAACAGAGGAGAATCCCATCAGCTTTCTACAGTACTAGACCTACTATATTTATTTCTCAACTTTCCTAATATTAGGCACATTGCTTATCTTTGCAACAGTATAGCCTACCTGGCTGGCATGAAAATGAACCACGGCTAAAGCGTCCTCCATTCGCTATTTAAGTGCATAGATTACATGTATTTTTTCAAGTTTGGGGAAGATCATTTTCACCATAAAAATGCACCTTTATAATAAAAGCATAACATGCATAATCGCATTTGTGTTCGCTTTTGAGAATGGTGTTTTCCTGCTAATGGAACATTCGCACTTATAGTGCTGTGTGCGCATTGCTGTGCTTTTAATGTGAAGAAAAAGCCTAATAGTGTATCAACATTTTAAGCTAAACGTTCTCATCTGTTGCGTCAGGCTCATTGCTTAAAACAGTTTTTTGATGCTAGTGGTTGTATTAATTGGGGATCTATCGCACCCAACAACTGTCCCAGACTATGTTTGGAATATTTATTTCTCGCACAGAATAGAATAGGTCAACTTTTGTACTATGGGGGATAGTAAATTGACATAGGCTAGTGCTTTTGCTGTTCGTAAGGCCTACTCATCTTGTTGGCTGACGAAAAGTAAATGTGGACAGTTCTTCCAATATCTTCAATATGCGCCTCGGAATTGGATAAGGATGCATGCAGTTGTGTCCCCGATGTGTCTGTCTTCACTTGTAGCCTGTGAGAAAGACCCAATCACGTGACAGAGAGCCCTGTAGCTCAGTTGGTAGAGCATGGCGCTTGCAACGCCAGGGTTGTGGGTTCATTTCCCACGGGGGGCCAGTATGAAAAATGTATGCACTCACTAACTGTAAGTTGCTCTGGATAAGAGCGTCTGCTAAATGACTAAAATGTCAAATGTAATGTGAGTGAGAGGTGCTATCGCACGCTGCCGGGAGAAGGGAATTATCATTATTATATTCAGCCCAAGGGCACAATGGCCACTGGCTGCAAAAGGCATAGATTTTTTTAGGGGGCATTATGGCCACACAAAGGGGATGCAGCTGGGAAATTCGAGGCATTATCAAGTGCTTGTCAAATTGTGAATGAGAGACTGATGAAGTGTGTACAGCCAGCGCAAAAAACAAAGCAGAGCTCATGCCTTTCATGCAACTTTTTTCAAATCATCATTAGAGTCGCATCATGCAGCCTTAGAATGTATTAAAAATCTAAACATACAGCCCAAAATGAGTATCACAACTAAAGTTACATAAATAGCTCTAAATTAAGCATACCAGTTTCTTTGTTAACCCTTCAACACAGAATAGCCGCATGTGTGCACTCCCTCAAATCGTTTGGTGAAAAATTCCTTTCTATTTTATTCAGCTTTGTTCATTTGTATTCTTCATATTATATAATATAAAATAATGCCACGGAATTCTAAGCAAATCTTGTCTGCTAAATGAACTAGTGTAGCCCACAGCCATTTGGCATAGCCAGATCAGGACCTAACATAAGGACAACTCAGAGTTTGTTATTCTGTTCTTCTGAAATAGACTACATTATCTTCATATCGTGTTTCTTTAGACCTGCCTAAAATAAATAATGGATTTACTGTGATGGTTTAGGCTACATTACATGGATTTATTAGACTTTCTAAAATGTAGATGTTCCAAAGGTCTGCATCAGTGGCTTGTGTGGAAGCCAGGAGATGCTAAATGTGTTTATGTTAATTACGGGTCAATAACTGTGAGACCGGCAGTTGTTTGCTTGTCAATCACCAGCTGACAAAATTTCATGACCACCACAGCCCTACATGAGACTATTGAGAAACAACCACAAGGTCCAGATGAGGATCACAGTCCTCCAGGTTCCAAGTCTATGGCCCAGTTCCAATACTTAACGCCAACCCAGGAAGACCATGGACTATTGTTTGGAGTAGGTCATAGCAGTAGGTTTTGGACTGGCTTTGCTCCTCTCATGGTTTTATGGTACACTATCCAACATTTTCACGTTTCAATTCTCCCTGGGCCACTCATCAGTCACTTCCTGAACCGGCAGGTTGTCCTCCAGCCGTAGGGGGTTATGGGTAATGGAGTTTACTGAGGATGGCACTGGCGAATGGCTGACACTTTTGGAGGAGGTGGAACTCTGGAACAGCGGAGCTCTCTCATTGGCCTGTTCCTGGACGGGGCTTCCGAACGCATCGTCTGGCCCCTCCCCCTCATTGCCTAGCGACGTCTGGCTGACGTAGACGACGATGACATCAGCGCTGAAGTTCATCACCTGACCGCTAGAGATGAAGGTGGTGTTGTTGTTCCCCGTCACCTGACCTGAGAGAGAGAGAGAGAGAACGAGAGAGAGAGCAAGAGAGAGAGAGAGAGAGAGAGAGAACGAGAGAGAGAAAGAGAGAGAACGAGAGAGAGAGAGAGAGAACGAGAGAGAGAGAGAACGAGACAGAGAGAGAGAGAGAGAGAGAGAGAGAGAGAGAGAGAGAGAGAGAGAGAGAGAGAGAGGGAGAGAGAACGAGAGAGAGAGAACGAGAGAGAGAGAACGAGAGAGAGAGAACGAGAGAGAGAGAGAGAACGAGAGAGAGAGAGAGAGAGAGAGAGAGAGAGAGAGAGAGAGAGAGAGAGAGAGAGAAAGAGAGAGAGAGAACAAGAGCGAGAGCGAGAGAGAGAGAGAGAGAGAGAGAGAGAGAGAGAGAGAGAGAGAGAGAGAGAGAGAGAGAGAGAGAGAGAGAGAGAGAGAGATACATAGAGAGCGATAAGGGGTCAGTTTAGCCAGCATGTTAGGGATGACTAATAGCCAGTGGGAGTGATACTAACTGTAAGTCGCTCTGGATAAGGGCGTCTGCTAAATGACTAAAATGTAATGTAAATGTAATGATGACGGTGCACAGTGACTACAGAAAGACCGTGGTTGGCTGCGGTACCGTAGACCATAGTCTTGGTCAAGGACATCATAACCATATCCTTCAACATCAGGGTTTCAGTATGACAAGCAGTTTCCATTCTATGTGAAAATGTCCAACTTTATTCAAATCACCACTTAGACGTAGAGAAGTACAGTTTGTCAGAACATTATCACAGACGACATGTCCTGTTCACTACAGAAATAGATACTGTTATTAAATCTGACATTATAACTTACAGCTTCAGCAGCAAACCTTGCAGCCAGCCACCACACTGAGCCATTGGAACAACTCTGGCGTTTGCATTCAAATCAAGAGGAACAAACTTCCATTTATTCCCTTATTTCCATGTTCATGGATCACACCACTGATGGAAACGTACAGACGTCCGTGTCTGTGTCCGTCTGCTGTCCATTTCAACACACCTCCCTCTTTCTATCCCTCCCTCTCTCTGTTTCACTTACCCTCTATTCCCATTTCAACTCTTTAGAGGTGCAACGAGACTGTCACCCCAGACCCTTCACACGTTGTTTACACACACACACGCACACACGCACACACACACACACGCACCTACGCAGGCACACACACACGCATGCACATATGCGTGCACGCACGCACACACACACACACACACACACACACACACATTTATCATAACATATGTGTGGGTGTCTGGAATCACATTTGAAATAACTTACTGGAACTGAATTACCAGTCTGGCCAGGAATACCTGGTGTCTCTGTTTACAGTAGACTGTCTGGAGTTACCCAAGAGGGGCAGATAACATAAACCATACACATGGCATGGTAAGAATAGAAGAAGAAAAAAACTATCTGACCACATGATTGTGAAACATTTTGGTCTAAAGTGGCTTCCTCTCCTCTCCTCACCTCCTCTCCTCACCTCCTTTCCTCACCTCCTCTCCTCACCTCCTTTCCTTCTTCCTTACTGATGTGATCATGTGATCATGTGATCATGTGGTCATGTGGGAGAACTGTCCTTGCTTCGCTCTCTGTACTATTCTCACCTATCCTGCAGCTCTTTGGCAAGGAGAGGAAACCTCAATAGACTGTTGAGATGCAGCCCCTGTCTCTCCCTTTCTCTCTGAGGTGTGATCCCATGTTTAACCTCTGAGCGGGAAGTCCAGTTAATGACATGTTATTACTGCATTAAGGGAAACTGTGTTTATTTGCTTACTGCTGCCTTTGGGCATAATTCAAGTATATAGTGATCAATGAGAGTCTGAAAGTATGTGAGTTTGGGTATTACTCAAGGGCTGTGTATTCAGAGCACATCTTGTTTCAATTACACCTGTGGTCACTTTGCAAAACCCTGTGGAACTCTGGGTAAACAGCTCACACTCAGAGAGTTAAACACACACAACCACACACACACACACACTGAATGTTACAGCTTGTAATCACTGGCTCCTCACACACATTCCTACTGTGTGTGGTCCTTAAGCCAGGCCAACAGGAGGACATTAGGAGGAAACCAATATACTCATTTTGGAGGAGCAACATTGAGATTTCAGAATCGTCTTTTCACAGTCCTAGCCAAAACAGTATACAATAACCCAGGTCCAATAACCCAGGTCCAATAACCCAGGAGAAACACCAGTGGATTTATTTATCTTTCCTCTTTAACAATGGTTGGAATGTATAATGACACGTGTATTTAGCCTTTTTCTTGTGAGTGTGGCACTGCTAGAACTCTGTGCTGTATCTACCTGAGGTGAGTGCTGGTTCTGTGAGTTGACTCAGGAGGCTCTCAGGGGCACACTCCAGCTCCGAGCCCCCATACGAGAGCTTGTTTCCCCACTTTCCCTCCAAGAAAGTCCCCGGTCTCGCTCACTGCTGGAGGCCTCAGAGGTCAGCTCGGACTGCCGGTCGCCCACAGTTACAGAGGTCACAGATGGGTCAGGAGAGATTGAGGAGGTCAAAGGTGGCGTGGCTTCTGTGATGGGTGTGGAGCTTATGCTGCAGTTCAGTCTGTATAGCCCCTCCCCTTTCCCTGGTGAGCTGTCAATTAGCTGACCTTTAACCTCTGACCTGGCTTGGGTCAGCGGAGGGTAGAGGTCACATGAATGGTCAGCGGGGGAGAGAGGGGAGGAGGTGGTGGAGCGGGGGAAGGAGGTGGGAGAGAGGGAAAAGGGGGAGGAGGTAATGCTGCTCCTCTCAGACCTCTTACCTTGCAGTCCCTCACCCACCTTGGCTCTCTCCCTCCCTCCATCTTTCCTTTCATCCTTCTCTCCATCCCTGCTCTCCCCCTCTCCTCCACAGGAGCAAGTCCCGAGGGTTCCAGGGTTGACAGCCTGGCTACAGTCTTCATTATCCCCTACCTCTAATGGTTCCCTGACAGACAACACACACACACAGGAGCCAGCCCACAGTGGAGACACACACACACCCTCTGATACACCCTCCTCACACACACCATCTTCAGAAACCTCCTCCGCCTCCCCCGACCTCACTTCCCACCCCCTCATCCTCCTCCTCCCTTCTATCGTCTTTCTCCTTCCTCTCCTCCTCCATCTCTTTAGAGGGTGGCAGTTTGACCCGGTCACAAGGTGTAGCTGTAGGACAGGTGTGTGGGGTTTCTGAGGGGGTGTGAGCCAGGCCAATAAGACAGGTTGTCTCACAGAGGGTGCAGTTCTGAACCTCTAGCCCCACTCCTACACCCCCACTGTGGTAGAGAGGGGCCAGAGTCTCCTGGAGAGAGAGACAGACAGATAGGTTAGACTATTTGTCACTGTTAATGCATGTCATCTCGACCACTAAAGAGAGTCTACCTTACCTGCTGTATCCTGGTCCTTTTCAGATTCTGGACACATGATCGTAAATTCACTGTAAGACATAAGAGGATGACATTTGTCACTAATTTCACTCATTAGTCACTAATTTCACTCATTAGTTAGTCATTTTATGCCAAGGCATATTTCAATAAAAGCAGAATTCTCTCAACATCATTGTCCTCTATGACAAATGTGATATCTGAATCAGGTACCTGAGAGTAGTCGAAGTTTGTCCTTATAGCAGAAGAGCAGGAGGATGAGGAGACAGAGGACAGTGATGACTGACAGAACACACAGTAGGACCCAGGAGGTAGAGGCACCAGAGAGAGGGGGTCCACAGACAGCATCAGTCTGGTCGCTCCAGTCTGTTTGTCACTCTTCCCAGGCCTTTACAACTGGAGGAGTAAACACAGGAGAGGAGAGGACACATGGTCATTATTCTGTTTATAGCAATCCAGGCATTCCCTCTCTCTTTATCTCTCTTTATCTCTCTTTATCTCTTTCTCTCTCTCCCTCTCTCTTTATCTCTCTTTATCTCTCTTTATCTCTCTTTATCTCTTTCTCTCTCTCCCTCTCTCTTTATCTCTCTTTATCTCTTTCTCTGCTCTCTCTCTCCCTCTCTCTCCCCTCTCTGTTATCTCTTTCTCTGCTCTCTTCCTCCTTCTCTCTCCCTCTCTCTTTATCTCTCTTTATCTCTTTCTCTGCTCTCTCTCCTCCCTCTCTCTTCTTTCTCTCTCTCTCTCCCTCTCTCTCTCTCTCTCTCTCTCTCTCTCTCTCTCTCTCTCTCTCTCTCTCTCTCTCTCTCTCTCTCTCTCTCTCTCTCTCTCTCTCTCTCTTTATCTCTTTCTCTGCTCTCTCTCCCTCTCTCTCCTCTCTCTTTATCTCTTTCTCTGCTCTCTCTCTCTCTCTCTCCTCTCTCTCTCTCTCTCTCTCTCTCTCTCTCTCTCTCTCTCTCTCTCCCTCTCTCTTTATCTCTCTTTATCTCTTTCTCTGCTCTCTCTCTCCCTCTCTCTCCCTCTCTCTTTATCTCTTTCTCTGCTCTCTTCCTCCTTCTCTCTCCCTCTCTCTTTATCTCTCTTTATCTCTTTCTCTGCTCTCTCTCTCCCTCTCTCTTTCTCTTTCTCTCTCTCTCTCTCCCCTCTCTCTCTCTCTCTCTCTCTCTCTTCTCTCTCTCTCTCTCTCTCTCTCTTTATCTCTTTCTCTGCTCTCTCTCCCTCTCTCTCCCGCTCTCTTTATCTCTTTTCTTTCTCTGCTCTCTCTCTCTCTCTCTCTCTCTCTCTCTCTCTCTCTCTCTCTCTCTCTCTCTCTCTCTCTCTCTCTCTCTCTCTCTCTCCCTCTCTCTTTATCTCTCTTTATCTCTTTCTCTGCTCTCTCTCTCCCTCTCTCTCTCCTCTCTCTTTATCTCTTTCTCTGCTCTCTTCCTCCTTCTCGCTCCCTCTCTCTTTATCTCTCTTTATCTCTTTCTCTGCTCTCTCTCTCCCTCTCTCTTTCTCTTTCTCTCTCCTCTCTCCCCCCCCTCTCTCTCTCTCTCTCTCTCTCTCTCTCTCTCTCTCTCCCTCTCTCTCTTTATCTCTTTCTCTGCTCTCTCTCCCTCTCTCTCCCGCTCTCTTATCTCTTTCTCTGCTCTCTCTCTCTCTCTCTCTCTCTCTCTCTCTCTCTCTCCTCTCTCTCTCTCTCTCTCCCTCTCTCTTTATCTCTTTCTCTGCTCTCTCTCTCTCTCTCTCTCTCTCTCTCTCTCTCTCTCTCTCTCTCTCTCTCTCTCTCTCTCTCTCTCTCTCTCTCTCTCTCTCTCTCTCTCTCAATTCAATTCAATTCAATTCAATTCAATTCAATTCAAAGGGCTTTATTGGCATTGGAAACATATGTTTACATTGCCAAAGCAAGTGAAATAGATAATAAACAAAAGTGAAATAATCAATCAAAAATTAACAGTAAACATTACATTAACAAGTTTCAAAGGAATATACACATTTCAAATGTCATATTATGGCTATGTACAGTGTTATAATGATGTGCAAATAGTTAAAGTAAAAAAGGGGAAATAAATAAACATAAATATGGGTTGTATTTACAATGTATTTATCACAATGGTGTTTGTTCCCTTTTCTTGTGGCAACAGGTCTACCAGCATGTTACATTTGCAACAAGAGGAATAAAACTCTAGACCACCTTTACTCCACACACAGAGACGCGTACAAAGCTCTCCCTCGCCCTCCATTTGGCAAATCTGACCATAATTCTATCCTCCTGATTCCTGCTTACAAGCAAAAACTAAAGCAGGAAGTAACAGTGACTCGCTTAATACAGAAGTGGTCAGATGATGCAGATGCTAAGCTACAGGACTGTTTTGCTAGCATAGACTGGAATTTGTTCTGGGACACATCCGATGGCATTGAGGAGTATACCACATCAGTCACCGGATTCATCAATAAGTGCATCGATGACGTTGTCCCCACAGTGACCGTACGTACATACCCCAACCAGAAGCCATGGATTACAGGCAAAATCCGCACTGAGCTAAAGGGCTGCCGATTTCAAGGAGCGGGACTCTAACCCGGATGCTTATAAGAAATCCCGCTATGCCTTCAGATGAACCATCAAACAGGCAAAGAGTAGATACAGGACTAAGATTGAATCCTACTACACCGGCTCCGACTCTCGTCGGATGTGGCAGGGCTTGCAAACTATTACGGACTAAAAAGGGAAGCCCAGCCGCGAGCTGCCCGGTGACACAAGCCTACCAGACGAGCTAAATTACTTCTATGCGCACTTCGAGGCAAGCAACACTGAAGCATGCATGAGAGCACCAGCTGTTCCGGACGACAGTGTGATCACACTCACCGTAGCCGATGTGAGCAAGACGTTCAACATTCACAAGGCTGCAGGGCCAGACGGATTACCAGGACGTGTACTCCGAGCATGCGCTGACCAACTGGCAAGTGTATTCACTGACATTTTCAACCTGTCCCTGGCTGAGTCCATAATACCTACATGTTTCAAGCGGACCACCATAGTCCCTGTGCCCAAGAACACCAAGGTAACCTGCCTAAATGACTACCGACCCGTAGCACTCACGTCTGTAGCCATGAAATGCTTTGAAAGGCTGGTCATGGCTCACATCAACACCATCATCCCAGAAACCCTAGACCCACTCCAATTTGCATACCGCCCCAACAGATCCACAGATGACAATCTCTATTGCACTCAACACTGCCCTTTCCCACCTGGACAAAAGGAACACCTATGTGAGAATGCTGTTCATTGACTACAGCTCAGCATTCAACACCATAGTGCCCTCAAAGCTCATCACTAAGCTAAGGACCCTGGGACTAAACAAATCCCTCTGCAACTGGAACCTGGACTTCCTGACGGGCCGCCCCCAGGTGGTAAGGGTAACCAACAACATATCTGCCACACTGATCCTCAACACGGGGGCCCCTCAGGGGTGGGTGTTTAGTCCCCTCCTGTACTCCCTGTTCACCCATGACTGCGTGGCCAAGCACGACTCCAACACTATCGTTAAGTTTGCAAAAACAGTTTGATTTGATTTTATTTGAAATATTGCTGCTGTGATGGCACATTGTGGTATTTCACCCAAAAGATATGGGAGGTTATCAAAATTGGATTTGTAGGTCTATGTAATCTGAGGGAAATATGTGTATCTAATATGGTCATACATTTGGCAGGAGGTTAGGAAGTGCAGCTCAACTTCCACCTCATTTTATGGGCAGAGTGCACATAGCCTGTTTCCTCTTGAGAGCCAGGTCTGCATACGGAGGCCTTTCTCACTAGCAAGGCTATGCTCATTGAGTCTGTACATAGTCAAAGATTTCCTTAATTCTGGGTCAGTCACAGTGGTCAGGTATTCTACCACTGTATAATCTCTGTTTAGGGCCAAATAGCATTCCAGTTTGCTCTGTTTTTTGGTAAATTCTTTCCAATGTGTCAAGTAATTATCTTTTTGTTTTCTCATGATTTGGTTGGGTCTAATTGTGTTGATGTTGCTGTCCTGGGGCTCTGTTTGTGAACAGAGCCCCAGGACCAGCTTGCTTAAGGGACTCTTCTCTAGGTTAATCTCTCTGTAGGTGATGGCTTTGTTATGTAAGGTTTGGGAATCGCTTCCTTTTAGGTGGTTGTAGAATTTAACGGCTCTTTTATGGATTTTCATAATTAGCGGGTATCGGCCTAATTCGTTTTTGCAGAATTCTGCATGCAGAGTCTCAATTTGGTGTTTGTCCCATTTTGTGAATTATTGATTGGTGAGTGGACCCCAGACCTCACAACCATAAAGGGCAATGGGTTCTATAACTGACTCAAGTATTTTTAGCCAGATCCTAATTGGTATGTCGATTTTATGTTCTTTTTGATGGCATAGATGTCCCTTCTTGCCTTGTCTCTCAGATCGTTCACAGCTTTGTGGAAGTTACCTGTGGTGCTGATGTTTAGGCTGAGGTAGGTATAGTTTTTTTGTGTGCTCTAGGGTAATGGTGTCTAGATAGAATTTGTATTTATGGTCCTGACAACTGGACCTTTTTTGGAACACCATTATTTTTGTCTTACTGAGATTTACTGTCAGGGCCCAGGTCTGACAGAATCTCTGCAGAAGAGTTAGGTTCTGCTGTAGGCCCTCCTTGGTTGGGGACAGAAGCACCAGATCATCAGCAAACAGTAGACATTTGAGTTCAGATTCTAGTAGGGTAGGGTCGAGTGCTGCAGACTGTTCTAGTGCTCTCGCCAATTCGTTGATATATATGTTGAAGAGGGTGGGGCTCAAGCTGCATCCCTGTTTCACCCCACGGCACTGTGGAAAGAAATGTGTTTGTTTTTTACCCATCTTAACTGCACACTTGTTGTTTGTGTACATGGATTTTATAACCTCGTATGTTTTTCCCCAACACCGCTTTCCATCAATTTTTATAGCAGACTGTCATGCCAAATTGAGTCAAAAGTTTTTTTGAAATCAACAAAGAATGAGAAGACTTTGCCTTTGTTTTGGTTTGTTTGTTTGTCAATTAGGGTGTTCAGGGTTAATACGTTGTCTGTCTTACAGTAATTTGGTAAAAAGCCAAATTGACATTTGCTCAGTACATTGTTTTCACTGAGGAAATGTACAAGTCTGCTGTTAATGATAATGCAGAGGATTTTCCCAAGGTTGCTGTTGACGCATATCCCACTGTAGTTGTTGGGGTCAAATTTGTCTCCACTTTTGTGGATTGGGGTGATCCTTGTTTCCAAATATTGGGGAAAATGCCAGAGCTTAGCCAATTGAAATCTGTGGTCTCTATATTTTATCATTTAATTTAGGATACCATCAACCCCACAGGCCTTTTTGGGTTGGAGGGTTTGTATTTTGTCCTGTAGTTCATTCAATGTAATTGGAGAATCCAGTGAGTTCTGGTAGTCTTTAATAGCTGATTCTAAGATTATTTTTTTTTTATCATGTACAGTATATGTTTTTGCTGTTTGTTCTTTGTTATAGAGCCAAAAAGATTGAAGAAGTGGTTTATCCATACATTTATCCATACATATATAGATAACTCTTCGTGTTGTTGTTTGTTTAGTGTGTTCCAATTTTCCCAGAAGTGGTTAGATTCTATGGATTCTTCAATTACATTGAGCTGATTTCTGACGTGCTGTTCCTTCTTCATCCGTAGTGTATTTCTGTATTTTTTTGGTGATTCACCATAGTGAAGGCGTAGGCTCAGGTTTTCTGGCTCTCTATGTTTTTGGTTGGATAGGTTTCTCAATTTCTTTCTTAGGTTTTTGCATTCTTCATCAATCAAACCATTTGTCATTGTTGTTAATTTTCTTAGGTTGTCTGCTTGAACGTTTAAGATCTCTCTCTCTCTCTCTCTCCCCCCATCTCCCTCTTTCCCTATCCCTCACCATCTCTCTCTTTCTCTCTCTGCTCTCTCTCTGCTCTCTTTCTCTATCCCTCCCTCTCTCTCTGTTCTTTCTCTTGGTTCACCACAGAGCCAGGCAGTGGTAGAAACAACTCTCTGTTAAAGGGGAAGTGGTGCAGCATTAGTCAGAACACCGGTGCGGTGGAGCTTTGGGCGCCTGCAGAACCCTGTTCCTGTCTCACCCGGACACACTGGACTAAAAATAGGAGCACCCAGGGAGAAATCTGTGTATGACGGGACGTGGTGTACAGTATGTGTGTGTTTGTGTGTTAACTCACTTGGTCCACAGCTTGCATGGTTCCATAGAGCTGTTGGGAGAGAAATGTCCTCTCTTGCATGCAACACAAGTTCTCCTGCCCGACTCTGAGTTTAAAACACAAGCAACAGAGGACAAAGAGTAAAAACTGGACTGCTGACAACAGTTGTGACACAGAAGTGTTTGTGTATGTGTGTACATGCATTCTTACGTGTGTGTGTGTGTGTGTGTGTGTGTGTGTGTGTGTACATGCATTCCTATGTGTGTGTGTGTGTGTGTGTACATGCATTCCTACGTGTGTGTGTGTGTGTGTACATGCATTCCTACGTGTGCGTGTGTGTGTGTGTGTGTGTGTGTGTGTGTGTGTGTGTGTGTGTGTGTGTGTGTCTCTCTCTCTCTCACCAGCGTCTGACTCCAGTCCATATCCTGGTCCACAGGTAGGAATCTTCTCACAGAACTCACAGTTGATAGGAGAACACTGTAGACCAGGTTTACACTGACAGGGTACCGCAGCCTGAGGGTTACTGGGCCTCACACGGTTAAAACCCTTACCTGGGGTTCACACACAGGTCAGGGGTTAGGGGTTAACCAAAGCAGACACCACAGACATCAGCATCTCCAAAAGACTTTGCTAAAATGTCAGGCAAACACCAGTTAAAACTGACTAGAAAACAAAGCTTCAACAATAGACTACTGACTCCACCCTACTGAGTCTCCCCAGGCCAAGGCCCAGTCACCCAGCTAGACTCCTGACTCCCCCCAGGCCAAGGCCCAGTCACCTACTGACCTGTGTCACAGAACTTCTGAGGCAGACACTTGGTCTCGTTGGTCCAGTCAGGCTGGTACTCATCACTACCACACGGACGACACTTGGTGTCATAGGAGCCAGCACACTCTGCAAACACATAGGACCCTGGGGGGTGGGGGAGAGAGAGAGGGTTAGGGTGAGGCCAGACTGCCCCGTTGATATTATCCCTATCCGTGATTTCCAATGCTTTCTCAATGGGAGCCGTACGTTTGACGGGCAGACGGATACGTTTAGCCAATTAGAAAACAGAGCATGTTATACGTCACACACTCCACACGCACACTGACCACGGACCAAAATGATTTTGTTCTAATTTGGTGTCCGTTTGCCACGGATCAGTCTGACTTCGCCCTTAGACTGGACACCAGTTATACACCAAGGTTCCAGTGACCTGCTGATGCAAGAGGGGAAGGGAGTGTGTGTGTGTGTGTATGTGTGCGTATGTGTGCGCATTGCAGCAAGTCAGTTCCTCTTTTCAACATCCTTCCTCAATTATTTTCAGGAAAATATTGAGCATGGAAGTTTCCGTCTTCCATGCAGACAACGGCTCACTGCTAAATTCCAGACCGGTATTGTAGTGTAGAGGGGTCATGTTGGTTGGTGGTAATGTCCATTCATCTACAGTACCAGTCAAAAGTTTGGACACACCTACTCATTCAATAGTTTTTCTTTATTTTTACTATTTTCTACATTGTAGAATAATAGTGAAGACATCAAAACTATGAAATAACACATATGGAATCATGTAGTAACCAAAAAAGTGTTAAACAAATCAAAATATATTGTATATTTTTGATTTTTCAAAGTAGCCACCCTTTGCCTTGATGACAGCTTTGCACACTCTTGGCATTCTCTCAACCAGCTTCATGAGGAATGCTTTTCCAACAGTCTTGAAGGAGTTCCCACATTGGCTGAGCACTTGTGGGATGCTTTTCCTTCACTCTGCGGTCCAACTCATCCCAAACCATCTCAATTGGGTTGAGGTCGGGGGATTGTGGAGGCCAGGTCATCTGATGCAGCACTCCATCACCCTCCTTCTTTGTAAAATAGCCCTTACACAGCCTGGAGGTGTGTTGGGTCATTGTCCTGTTGAAAAACAAATGATAGTCCCACTAAGCGCAAATCAGATGACATGGCGTATCGCTGCAGAATGCTGTGGTAGCCATGCTGGTTAATTGTGCCTTGAATTCTAAATAAATCACTGACAGTGTCACCAGCAAAGCACCGCCACACCATCACACCTCCTCCTCCATGCTTCATGGTGGGAACCACACATGCAGAGATCATCTGTTCACCTACTCTGTGTCTCACAAAGACACGGCGGTCAAATTTGGACTCATCAGACCAAAGGTCAGATTTCCACCAGTTTAATGTCCATTGCTCGTGTTTCTTGGCCCAATCAGGTCTCTTCTACTTGTTGGTGTCCTTTAGTAGTGGATTCTTTGCAGCAATTCGACCACGTAGGCCTGATTCACACAGTCCCCTCTGAACAGTTGATGTTGAGATGTGTCTGTTACTTGAACTCTGTGAAGCATTTATTTGGGATGCAATCTGAGGTGCAGTTAACTCTAATTAACTTATCCTCTGCAGCAGAGGTAACTCTGGGTCTTCCTTTCCTGTGGTGGTCCTCATGAGAGCCAGTTTCATCATAGCGCTTGATGGTTTTTGCGACCGCACTTGAAGAAACCTTTAAAGTTCTTGAAATTTTCCGGATTGACTGACCTTCATGTCTTAAAGTAATGATGGACTGTCGTTTCTCTTTGCTTATTTGAGCTGTTCTTGACATAATATGGACTTGGTCTTTTACAAAATAGGGCTATCTTCTGTACACCAACCCTACCTTGTCATACAACTGATTGGCTCAAACACATTAAGAAGGAAAGAAATTCCACAAATTAATTTTTAAGAAGGCACACCTGTTAATTGAAATGCATTCCAGGTGACTACCTTATGAAGCTGGTTGAGAGAATGCCAGGAGTGTGCAAAGCTGTCATCAAGGTAAAGGGTGTCAATCTGAAGAATCTCAAATATAAAATATATTTTGATTCGTTTAACACTTTTTTGGTTACTACATGATTCCATATGTGTTATTTCATAGTTTTGATGTCTTCACTATTATTCTACAATGTAGAAAATAGTAAAAATAATGAAAATCCCTGGAATGTGTAAGTGTGTCCAAACCTTTGACTGGTAATGTATTTCTCTGGTTTAGTTTACCTGGTTCACACCTGCTGCAGCATCTCTTGTCTTTGAGGTACTGCTGCTGGGAACAGGTGGGTCTGGACAGGGCTCTCTGGGAGACAAAACACAGACCACTATGATCAATCTGGTGGTTCAAGGTGACAGTAAATGCAAGCACAACATCATTCATTCATTCATTCATTCATTCACTCACTCACTCATGCATTTGTTTGTTCATCCATCCATAGACACGATAAGCCTATTAGCTCTCAGCTCATGAAATGACAGCCTGTCAGTATTTAACAGTGTCTGTAGGAGGGATCAAATCAAATCACATGCGGCGAATACAACAGGTGTAGACCTTACCGTGAAATGCTTACTTACAAGCCCTTAACCAACAATGCAGTTCAAGAAATAGGGTTAAGATAATATTTACTAAATAAACGAAAGTAAAAAATCAAAGAAACAAAATAAAATAACAATAACGAGGCTATATACAGGGGGTACCGGTACCGAGTCAATGTGCGGGGGTATTCTTCATTTCTATAAATCTTCACCACCACCACCACAGCCCCAGAATGCTACTGCCCAGTATTACTGACCCCATCCTGAAGCATCTAAATAATAATATGCCATTTAGCAGACGCTTTTATCCAAAGCGACTTACAGTCATGTGCGCATACATTTTTACGAATGGGTGGTCCCGGGGATCGAGCCCACTACCCTGGCGTTACAAGCGCCATGCTCTACCAATTCAGCTACAGAGGACCACATTAGCTCTGCTTCACTGTCACATGGTACAACTCCTGTCCCTTTCCCTCTGACCCTACTCATTGTCCCCCAGTTACAGAGGAAACTCATTTAAAGCTTTTCACCTTGGAGTTTTTCTTGTGACCCACCAAGTAAACAAAACGAAGTCTCTAGTCACGTCTTAAGCTGCAACCCAGAACAAATCAGCTGACTGGCTGCAACCAACCCTTTGAAACCCTCCAATGATAAACTGTTTAGTTTGTGCGTCTGCAGTGCCCCAAAAACATGATGACACAAATCCCAACAAGTGTTTAATTACTTCCACAGAGTGTCTCAATGTAAATGTAAATGTAATGTAAATGTCTCACATCAGTCATTGTTTTGCTTTTAACGATGAACTCAGAGTTGTGACCACAGTCATAATGATCAACATGTGTTAGAAGAGAAGACTGAGATCAGAGCAATGCTGCCATTCATCAACATACAGCTGTTGGAGAAGGACACAGTTCCCATACATCCGTATTGAAGACTTATATTTACATTTATTACTTACATCTTATAGTGGGATAAAAACAAAGAGAGGAGGAGGAATGGAGACGTGGTTCTGGGCGAAATGGGACAGGAAACCAAAAGAATGCTGGGAATCGTATTTCTGTTTTAGCTGCCTCCGAACATCAGGCAATAATTATGAGACATTGCTGCAATATGTTGTCATTCACTAAATATATAAGAGCAGGGTCAGATCCACCCTGAATGATTACAGGCTAGACAGAGAGAGAGAGGCCAGGATATAACATAGACTCCTCTAACCTCCTTTCTAAATGTATCTGAGAGTGCAACTACAGTCAGTTGTTACATACAGACAGTGGTTCCCAAACTGTCTGGATGCCAAACTGTTTTTGTGTGTGCTTTGACCGATCAAAAAGTCTGAGTTTTTCTTGTGTTGTGACCCACGAGAGAGAGAGAGAGAGAGAGAGAGAGAGAGAGAGAGAGAGAGAGAGAGAGAGAGAGAGTGAGAAAGCGAGAGAGGGGAAGAGAGAGCGTGAGAGAGGGGGGAGAGAGAGAGATCTGTGATTCCTGATTCATATAATCTGCTATCATGTGAGATACATTCCAGTCTTTCTCATCGCGCTGGCTGATTTGCATAACTGCCACGCCAAGCTCTGACTCCTGGTCAACCTCCCTCATGGGCCAACCTGACTCCTGGTCAACCTCCCTCATGGGCCAAACTGACTCCTGGTTAACCTCCCTCATGGGCCAACCTGTCTCCTGGTCAACCTCCCTCATGGGCCAACCTGACTCCTGGTCAACCTCCCTCATGGGCCAACCTGACTCCTGGTTAACCTCCCTCATGGGCCAACCTGACTCCTGGTCAACCTCCCTCATGGGCCAACCTGACTCCTGGTCAACCTCCCTCATGGACCAACCTGACTCCTGGTCAACCTCCCTCATGGGCCAACCTGACTCCTGGTCAACCTCCCTCATGGGCCAACCTGACTCCTGGTCAACCTCCCTCATGGGCCAACCTGACTCCTGGTCAACCTCCCTCATGGGCCAACCTGACTCCTGGTCAACCTCCCTCATGGGCCAACCTGACTCCTGGTCAACCTCCCTCATGGGCCAACCTAACTCCTGGTCAACCTCCCTCACATTAAAGTAAATGTCCAGTGTTTCCAGATTTTTAAGAAATATGACCTACAGTTGTGGTCAAAAGTTTTGAGAATGACACAACTATTGGTCTTCACAAAGTTTGCTGTTTCAGTGTTTTTAGATATTTTTGTCAGATGTTACTATGGTATACTGAAGTATAATTACAAGCATTCCATAAGTGTCAAAGGCTTTTATTGACAATTACATTAAGTTTATGCAAAGAGTCAATATTTGCAGTGTTGACCCTTCTTTTTCAAGACCTCTGCAATCCACCCTGGCATGCTGTCAATTAACTTCTGGGCCACATCCTGACTGATGACAGCCCATTCTTGCATAATCAATGCTTGGAGTTTGTCAGAATTTGTGGTTTTTTGTTTGTCCACCCGCCTCTTGAGGATTGACCACAAGTTCTCAATGGGATTAAGGTCTGGGGAGTTTCTTGGCCATGGACCCACAATTTCGATGTTTTGTTCCCCGAGTCACTTAGTTATCACTTTTGCCTTATGGCAAGGTGCTCCATCATGCTGGAAAAGGCATTGGTCATCACCAAACTGTTCTTGGATGGTTGGGAGAAGTTTCTCTCAGAGGATGTGTTGGTACCATTCTTTATTCATGGCTGTGTTCTTAGGCAAAATTGTGAGTGAGCCCACTCCCTTGGCTGAGAAGCAACCCCACACATGAATGGTCTCAGGATGCTTTACTGTTGGCATGACACAGGACTGATGGTAGCGCTCACCTTGTCTTCTCCGGACAAGCTTTTTTCCGGATTCCCCAAACAATCGGAAAGGGGATTCATCAGAGAAAATGACTTTACCCCAGTCCTCAGCAGTCCAATCCCTGTACCTTTTGCAGAATATCAGTCTGTCAGTGACGTTTTTCCTGGAGAGAAGTGGCTTCCTCGCTGCCCTTCTTGACACCAGGCCTGCTGCCATTCCTGAGCAAGCTCTGCACTGGTGGTGCCCCGATCCCACAGCTGAATCAACTTTAGGAGACAGTCCTGGCGCTTGCTGGACTTTCTTGGGCGCCCTGAAGCCTTCTTCACAACAATTGAACCTCTCTCCTTGAAGTTCTTGATGATCCGATAAATGGTTGATTTAGGTGCAATCTTACTAGCAGCAATATCCTTGCCTGTGAAGCCCTTTTTGTGCAAAGCAATAATGACGGCACGTTTCCTTGCACGTAACCATGGTTAACAGAGGAAGAACAATGATTTCAAGCACCATCCTCCTTTTAAAGCTTCCAGTCTGTTATTCTAACTCAATCAGCATGACAGAGTGATCTCCAGCCTTTGATCTTTGCAATTAATTGCAATTCATCTGATCACTCTTCATAACATTTTGGAGTATATGCAAATTGCCATCATAAAAACTGAGGCAGCAGACTTTGTGAAAATTAATATTTGTGTCATTCTCAAAACTTTTGACCACGACTGTATAATGTATTACAATAAGAGTGAAATAGTTTTCCTTCCAAATTGTTATAATTAAGCATGTTAAAAAGCAGCTTTTCTGTGTTGGAATTGTGTGGGCGTACCCCAACAACAGAATGGTGTGGGCTTGTACCGGTCATTAAAAATATTCATGCGAGTAGACCACCGATTGGCCAGCTCATCCTCTCTTTGAGATACAAGTTTGAGGTGGGGTTTTTTTAAGTGTTTTTTCTCTCCAATTAATGCTTTGGCCACAAATACGAATATAGGATGGGTCAACAACATTATTTGGGTATGAGTTAACAGAATATTAACTTTTAAAAGTGAGATTTTCACTGTAGTTACTTTAAGGATTTTACACCTGGATCTTTGTAGACTAGAGATTTGAATATACAAGTAACTGCCAAAATAAAATAAACACTTAAATGAGGGATACAAAGTATATTGAAAGCAGGTGCTTCCATTTGAGTTAATTAAGCAATTAAAACATCCCATCATGCTTAGGGTCATGTATAAAAATGCAGAGTTGCCCATTATTTTGTCTACCATGGCTAGAAGAACAGATCTCAGAGACTTTGAAAACGGGGTCTCAAATGAGCATAGGGGGTTTAAAGGGTGTGTGTGTGTGTGTGTGTGTGTGTGTGTGTCTGTCTCTGTCACGCCTGCTCCCCCTCCCTGGCGCTCGAGAGCCAGGCTGCCCATCATTACGCACAGCTGTCACCATCGTCATGCGCATCTGCGCCTCATTGGACTCACCTGGAATTCATCACTGTTTGATTACCTCCCCTTATCTATCTGTTCCTCAGTTTGATCCCCGTGTCAGCATTAATGTCGTTATGTTTCCCCTGTCCAGACGCTGTCCGTGTTTTGGTTCATGGCTGTATATATTAAATGTTCACTCCCTGTACCTGCTTCTCGTCTCCCAGCGTCTGTCCTCACAGTGTCACAAACCAATTTAACACTTATTAGAGATTATGGAGTGGCGCCTGAGACAGCGTTTTCCACCACTATCAACAAAACACCAAATTATGGAATTTATCGTAGAAGAATGAAAAGAATGGTGTCGCAAACGAAGTATAGAGTTCCATTGTAGAATCTATGCCAAGGGGCACTGAAGCTGCTCTGGCGGCCGAACACCCAATTAAGACACCTTATGTTGGTGTTTCCTTTATTTTGGCAGTTACCTCTAGGTACTCTGTGAAGTTATTGCATGATAATCTCATGTCCATTCATGCTAATAAACAAATGACATAAACGATGACTTACAAACAGTTTACTAACTAGCATGTCTTTATAATGAACGTAATACCCTCATCATATTTTATTCCCGATTTTCACCCAAATAACCACACCAATAACAGGCTATAACATTCTCTTCTTCATTCCCACAACCATAACCCCCCACGACGCATTGGAGCAGAAACGAGAACGTCCGCTAAAAACAAGGCCAGCAAGAATGCATTCAGCTGCGCTCGGCTTCTGTGGTTTACCGGGACCGGAAGAGGGGCAGGAGCGCGGGGACACGACCCAAACATAACTGTTTCCAGTCATTGCTGGAGCATAAATACATCTTTCAATGTATACTTTTCTCCCAACTCCTCCAGAGCAATAACAATGGCTAGATGTACACTGTACAGAAAATGTTAAGTGCAGGTAACACTTTGACCAAAGAGTTGAGTAAACAAAAAAAGCCTGTGGATTACTTAATAATATTTTGTTAAAACAACTCACAGTGTAGGCTAGATCTAGAGGTCAGAAAACGTTTAATACATCAACTAAACAGTTGTCTTGCAATGGCTAGTGTCAATATCCAGAATACACAATCAAACTATTATAATCTATATGCAGCACTTCTTTGATGTATGCATGTTTAAGTATGACTTACCTGTGCGCACAGAGTGAGAACCAGATGGATGATCCAACCTTGAAATATCCAACTGGTGGAGAAGTGAACTCTCATCTCTCCTGATTATTCACACACCAGAAAAGAGAAGAAATCCAGTTGTCTTGTACAGATTTAGGATGATCGATATTGTCGACATTCAAAGGAATTGGTACGGTTTGTCGGTAAGTCTGGGGATCTTTGTCTGGGGTACAGCGAGGAGCCTCCAGACCCGTTTGTCATTCTTGCTCCGCATGCCCGGTAATGCACGCTCTGATCTCCTCTCTCCTCATCGACGCACTCTGGAGTGAGCAGCCTCTTGTCTGAGCAAGCTTGTGAAAACAGAGTAAGTTTACTAGGGGAGAGAGATAGTCTAAACCCCTCCTATGCCCTTGTAGACCCCCCCCCCCTGTGTGTGTGTGTGTGTGTGTTTTCATTGCCTCAGACATAAGTGTGCAATGCTTTGCGTCTCACACCTAAAGTAATGTTCTTTCACAATTTAAATGAACCCCTATAATCCATCTAAATCCACATAACTTTATACATCTAGTCCTCTCCACTGTCTTAAACTAACATGACATTCTGTGGTGAATGTTGTAATGTATTCATTGCCATGAATACAATGCAAGAGCCTAGTAATATAGAGATTTAGGGGGCAGATTCTGAGTAGGGTTTGAACCACTGAACCTACATTTATAGAGTAAACACAATACCTATTGTGCCATAAAAGTTCAGACCCCTTGGCTGGTGGGTATCTGATAAGTGTAACAAAATGAGTGAGTGGTATTTGGGGAACCTTTGTACCAGCCTCATTTATCCTCTCTACCTCGCTCCCTCCCTCCCCCCGCCTCCCTCTGCTCGACTTCTGTCTGTACCCCACGCTCAGCTCTGCCCCTCCTGCATCCATTCTAAGCCTCCAGCTGTAATTTAATATTTGCATAACCGTCACTTTAGATTAGAGAAATGGCTTTCTTCACCTTTACTCACCCCTCCTACCTCTCTCGTTCTCTCTCTCGTACCAGGGACCAGCATAATCTCAAATGCAAATTCTTGTATTTTTCTAGGAGTGAGAGAGAGGGGGGATATATCCTGGAAGCATTCTCTGGAATTTGATCAAACTAAATGTTCTACTTCCATGCTCCAGGAACACAGAGCAGACTGAGATGGAGTTGGACTTCTAATTCTGTCATTCCAGGTTCCGTGAAACTTTCTTCTGATAACGATGATCCAGAGAAGCAGGGATGTGTTGTATGAGTGAAGTCATATCTGATATATATACAGATATACTCTGTTTGTATACACTGTATATGATTTGTTGCTCTTGTTCCTGTTATACAGTTGATATTAGCCTATACTTCAATGCAAGTTATTTTCTATGTTAATAAAGCTAGTCTCTTCTCCCCCCCCCTCCTCCGGCCCTTCCCGTAAGCCTTCGCTTAGTGAGGCATATTTGTGGTGAGGCCTCCCTACAGTTAGCAGAGTGGCAATTAGGAGCTGGAACTGACTAGCGTAGCAATTAAATGCCTCAACTTAAACTCTGAACATATCGCTAACACAGGACATGCACAGTTCAAGGCTTCAATTTAGCCTCTAATACCAAACTTAGCTAAAGCCACAGAGCCATCTGCCTGTGTGTGTGTGTGTGTGTGTGTGTGTGTCTGTGTGTAAGGCTAAACATTGCCCAAAAGGCCAAAGCAAAGTGATTAATTGGGCATGTTCGGCAAATAAGCCACCATCCAACCTAATTTCTGCTACAGGCAACGCACTTACAAAGGGATTGTAAAACATGGACAACCAGGGAAGGCCAAGAAAGGGTTCCATTAATACGTGCTCCAGTGGTCTGCCACACTGGGAATGTGTGTGTGTTTTCGGCCATAAAAGTGACCACAGTGCTGGACTCAGCTCAAAGGGTTCCTTATCCTGTTTGCAGTTGTGTCACTGACAAACACGCACACGCACACGCTGAAGGGCAGAGAGCAGTAGAAACAGCAGAACACCATTGCTACTTGAAGACCATTTGTGCAGCGTGCTTCGTAAACAGACATGATTTTCTGACTCACCACACACACACTGTAGTAAGTTAAGTAAAAACAAGAAAGTCATCATTCAACAAGGTTGGGCTTAAAAGCCTCCTCTGACACACTGCAAACATAGCTCTCATGCAAATCAGCCACACACTCTCTCTCGCTCTCTCTCTCACACACACGCACATTCACACAAATACCAACATGCTCCCACTATGTTCCATTCCTACCCACACAGTACACTGTCCTCAACTATATCAATTATTTGTCCACCTGGTGAGTTATCAGCAACAAGTTAAATATTAAAGGGAATATGCTAATTCTGTTCTGTATGAGGGGTGGGGACAGGGTGATATATTGACAGGACAGCACATAGCTTCACACATCACTCCCTATAGTACACTGTATACCGGTGCCAGGACTCTGTAAATGGTTTCGAGTCTGACCCAGTCTACGGGTCAGCAACCGTCTGTCCCGGCTAGTGAACTTTGGAATCCTGGACAGACAAAGGGACATAAAGCTCTTTGAAGTTCTAGAAGTAGCGGCGTCTGTGAAAGATGAGGGGGATTCTGAATATTTACCAACGTTTATTACTCTGAACACCTGCTGAAACTTTGAGCTCTATATTAAAAGGCAATGAGGATGTTTTACATGCACACATACAGTACCAGTCAAAAGTTTTAACACACCTACTCATTCCAGGGGTGTTCTTTATTTTTTTACTATTTTCTACATTGTAGAATAATAATGAAACCATCAAAACTATGAAATAACACATATGGAATCATGTAGTAACCAAAAAAAGTGTTAAACAAATCAAAATATATTATATATTTGAGATTCTTCAAAGTAGCCACCCTTTACCTTGATGACAGCTTTGCACACTCTTGGCGTTCTCTCAACCAGCTTCATGAGGTAGTCACCTGGAATGCATTTCAATTAACAGGTGTGCCTTGTTTTAAGTTAATTTGTGGAATTTCTTTCCTTCTTAATGCGTTTGAGCCAATCAGTTGTGTTGTGACAAGGTAGGGGTGGTATACAGAAGATAGCCCTATTTGGTAAAAGACAAAGTCCATATTATGGCAAGAACAGCTCAAATAAGCAAAAAGAAACAACAGTCCATCATTACTTTAAGACACGAAGGTCAGTCAATCCGGAAAATTTCAAGATCTTTGAAAGTTTCTTCATGTGCAGTCGCAAAAACCATCAAGCGCTATGTTGAAACTGGCTTTCATGAGGACCGCCACAGGAAAGGAAGACCCAGAGTTACCTCTGCTGCAGAGGATAACTTCATTAAGAGTTACCAGCCTCAGAAATTGCAGCCCAAATAAATGCTTCCCACCGTGAAGCATGGAGGAGGAGGTGTGATGGTTCTTTGCTGGTGACACTGTCTGTGATTTATTTAGAATTCAAGGCACACTTAACCAGCATGGCTACCACAGCATTCTGCAGCGATACACCATCCCATCTGGTTTGCGCTTAGTGGGAGTATCATTAGTTTTTCAACAGGACAATGACTCAAAACACCTCCAGGCTGCGTAAGGGCTATTTGACCAAGAAGGAGTGCTGCATCAGATGACCTGGCCTCCAAAATCACCCGACCTCAACCCAATTGAGATGGTTTGGGATGAGTTGGACCGCAGAGTGAAGGAAAAGCAGCCAACAAATGCTCAGCATATATGGGAACTCCCTCAAGACTGTTGGAAAAGCGTTCCAGGTGAAGATGCTTGAGAGAACGCCAAGAGTGTGCAAAGCTGTCATCAAGGCAAAGGGTGGCTACTTGAAGAATCTCAAATATAAAATATATTTTGCTTTGTTTAACACTTTTTTGGTTACTACAGTGAGGGAAAAAAGTATTTGAGCCCCTGCTGATTTTGTACGTTTGTCCACTGACAAAGAAATGATCAGTCTATAATTGTAATGGTAGGTTTATTTGAACAGTGAGAGACAGAATAACAACAAAACAATCCAGAAAAACGCATGTCAAAAATGTTATAAATTGATTTGCATTTTAATGAGGGAAATAAGTATTTGACCCCTCTCAATCGGAAAGATTTCTGGCTCCCAGGTGTCTTTTATACAGGTAACGAGCTGAGATTAGGAGCACACTCTTAAAGGGAGTGCTCCTAATCTCAGCTTGTTACCTGTATAAAAGACACCTGTCCACAGAAGCAATCAATCAATCAGATTCCAAAATCTCCACCATGGCCAAGACCAAAGAGCTCTCCAAGGATGTCAGGGACAAGATTGTAGACCTACACAAGGCTGGAATGGGCTACAAGACCATCGCCAAGCAGGTTGGTGAGAAGGTGACAACAGTTGGTGCGATTATTCGCAAATGGAAGAAACACAAAATAACTGTAAATCTCCCTTGGCCTGGGGTGCCATGCAAGATCTCACCTCGTGGAGTTGCAATGATCATGAGAATGGTGAGGAATCAGCCCAGAACTACACGAGAGGATCTTGTTAATGGTCTCAAGGCAGCTGGGACCATAGTCACCAAGAAAACAATTGGTAACACACTACGCCGTGAAGGACTGAAATCCTGCAGCGCACGCAAGGTCCCCCTGCTAAAGAAAGCACATATACAGGCCCGTCTGAAGTTTGCCAATGAACATCTGAATGATTCAGAGGAGAACTGGGTGAAAGTGTTGTGGTCAGATGAGACCAAAATCGAGCTCTTTGGCATCAACTCAACTCGCCGTGTTTGGAGGAGGAGGAATGCTGCCTATGACCCCAACACCATCCCCACCGTCAAACATGGAGGTGGAAAAATTATGCTTTGGGGGTGTTTTTCTGCTAAGGGGACAGGACAAATTCACCGCATCAAAGGGACGATGGACGTCAAACCGTCAAATCTTGGGTGAGAACCTCCTTCCCTCAGCCAGGGCATTGAAAATGGGTCGTGGATGGGTATTCCAGCATGACAATGACCCAAAACACACGGCCAAGGCAACAAAGGAGTGGCTCAAGAAGAAGCACATTAAGGTCCTGGAGTGGCCTAGCCAGTCTCCAGACCATAATCCTATATAAAATCTGTGGAGGGAGCTGAAGGTTTGAGTTGCCAAACGTCAGCCTCGAAACCTTAATGACTTGGAGAAGATCTGCAAAGAGTGGGACAAAATCCCTCCTGAGATGTGTGCAAACCTGGTGGCCAACTACAAAAAAAGGGTTTTGCCACCAAGTACTAAGTCATGTTTTGCAGAGGGGTCAAATACTTATTTCCCTCATTAAAATGCAAATCAATTTAAAACATTTTTTACATGTGTTTTTCTGGATTTCTTTGTTATTATTCTGTCTCTCACTGTTCAAATAAACCTACCATTAAAATTATAGACTGATCATGTCTTTGTCAGTGGAAAAAACTTACAAAATCAGCAGGGGATCAAATACTTTTTCCCCTCACTGTACATGATTCCATGTGTTATTTCATAGTTTTGATGTCTTCACTAATATTCTACAATACAGAAAAACCCTTGAATGAATAGGTGTGTCCAAACTTTTGACTGGTACTGTATATACACACAATCACCAAAAGCATGTGTACATAAGTACACACTTGTTTATTTCGTGTTTTATTATTTCATGACACCAATCTCAAATGTACATAATAATATGGGTACCGTCCTCTTCATTTCAGTGTATCATACAGTTATTTACTTGTAGTGCATAAAATGTTCACAAAAATAAAATAACTAAACCCAAATCAAACAGCCACTTTAAAAAATAACCACCAGAGACACTGCAACACGCAGAGGCAGAACGAGGCAGAAAAGGAGAGAAGGAGAGAGAAATGGAGGGATTAAGGAAGACAATCAGTGTTCTTCTCTTTACCATCACAATTCCAACAGAAAAAACCCAAAGCCAATGAATGGTAGTGATGCTGATGATGTACATCATCTATAATAAGACGACTCTGAAATCAAAACAGAATAAAGAGAAAGTAATAATAAAGTGAAGGGCACATTTCTTTGGAGGAATAAAGTCTTAAGACATAAATAATTTATAAAATATCAAAACAATGAGAGACGTGACAAAATAAAGGCAGATTGTTTTCACTTCAAGTAGGCGATTCCCCAGAGCCATGAACATACAGACGTCAGTTAGTTAGCTAGTCCTCTCCATGTTGACACAAAAAGGTTCTGGAACAATCACATTCTGACGTAGAACGCCACTAACATTCTAACTGGACTGGACTGCAACGTTCATAAAGCTTTTGGTGCCAACATGGCGCCTGTTAAAATTCTAAATCAAACCCAGTTGGCCAAATCTTAGTGGCTGTATCTCAATAGTATATAATGACTTCCTCTCCTTGAGACGAGGAGAGGAAACCACTTCAGACTATTGATATACACCCTGGCCCTGATCAAATACGTTTAAAAGGGCCCCCTTCCTTCCTTCCTCCCTCCCTCCCTCCCTTCCTAGGGCTCAGCCACATTGCTGTCTCCTGTCCAGTCAGGGAGGAGTGAAGGATGCATTTAGAAGGTGTTCGAGCAGAGCCCCTGATCTGGCCTATCGCTGGTGGCTGGGCCGGCGCTCCCTGACACTGGAGGCTCATGGGATATGTAGTGCGCTGGCTGCCAGGCAGTTCGGTGGCAGAAGGATCACTTCTTTCTCTGGAAGACGTTGGCCAGCATGGCGCCCGACGTGGTCAGCTGACCCATCTTACTCAGGAACTTGGTCTTGGCGTCTTCCCCAACCAGACTGGCAGCGATGGACACAGATCTACAGGAACAGAAACACACACAGTTTGAACACATGTAAATATGTATTAGAGGTTAAACATAGTATCATCATTGGTCCACAGATATACAGATCCAGTATATGGTTTAATTGATGATAGCCTGTACAATGGGATATAGATTATATTATAGCCTGTACAATGGGATATACAGTGAGGGAAAAAAGTATTTGATCCCCTGCTGATTTTGTACTTTTGTCCACTGATAAAGAAATGATCAGTCTATAATTTTAATGGTAGGTTTATTTAAACAGTGAGAGACAGAATAACAACAAAAAAATCCAGAAAAACGCATGTCAAAAATGTTATAAATTTATTTGCATATTAATGAGGGAAATAAGTATTTGACCCCTCTGCAAAACATGACTTAGTCCTTGGTGGCAAAACCCTTGTTGGCAATCACAGAGGTCAGACGTTTCTTGTAGTTGGCCACCAGGTTTGCACACATCTCAGGAGGGATTTTGTCCCACTCCTCTTTGCAGTTCTTCTCCAAGTCATTAAGGTTTCGAGGCTGACGTTTGGCAACTCAAACCTTCAGCTCCCTCCACAGATTTCCTATACGATTAAGGTCTGGAGACTGGCTAGGCCACTCCAGGACCTTAATGTTCTTCTTCTTGAGCCACTCCTTTGTTGCCTTGGCCGTGTGTTTTGGGTCATTGTCATGCTGGAATACCCATCCACGACCCATTTTCAATGTCCTGGCAGAGGGAAGGAGGTTCTCACCCAAGATTTGATGGTACATGGCCCCGTCCATCGTCCCTTAGCAGAAAAACACCCCCAAAGCATAATGTTTCCACCTCCATGTTTGACGGTGGGGATGGTGTTCTTAGGGTCATAGGCAGCATTCCTCCTCCAAACACGGCGAGTTGAGTTGATGCCAAAGAGCTCCATTTTGGTCTCATCTGACCACAACACTTTCACCCAGTTCTCCTCTGAATCATTCAGATGTTAATTGGCAAACTTCAGACAGGCATGTACATGTGCTTTCTTGAGCAGAGGGACCTTGCGGGCGCTGCAGGATTTCAGTCCTTCACGGTGTAGTGTGTAGTGTGTTACCAATTGTTTTCTTGGTGACTATGGTCCCAGCTGCCTTGAGATCATTGACAAGATCCTCCCGTGTAGTTCTGGGCTGATTCCTCACCGTTCTCATGATCATTGCAACTCCACGAGGTGAGATCTTGCATGGAGCCCCAGGCCAAGGGAGATTGAAAGTTATTTTGTGTTTCTTCCATTTGCGAATAATCGCACCAACTGTTGTCACCTTCTCACCAAGCTGCTTGGCGATGGTTTTGTAGCCCATTCCAGCCTTGAGTAGGTCTACAATCTTGTCCCTGACATCCTTGGAGAGCTCTTTGGTCTTGGCCATGGTGGAGAGTTTGGAATCTGATTGATTGATTGCTTCTGTGGACAGGTGTCTTTTATACAGGTAACAAACTGAGATTAGGAGCACTCCCTTTAAGAGTGTGCTCCTAATCTCAGCTCGTTACCTGTATAAAAGACACATGGGAGCCAGAAATCTTTCTGATTGAGAGGGGGTCAAATACTTATTTCCCTCATTAAAATGCAAATCAATTTATAAAATTTTTGACATGCATTTTTCTGGATTTTTTTGTTGTTATTCTGTCTCTCACCTTTCAAATAAACCTACCATTAAAATTATAGACTGATCACGTCTTTGTCAGTGGGCAAACGTACAAAATCAGCAGGGGATCAAATACTTTTTTCCCTCACTGTAGATGATATTATAGCCTGTACAATGGGATATAGATGATATTATAGCCTGTACAATGGGATATAGATGATATTATAGCCTGGACAATGGGATATAGATTATATTACAGTTGAAGTCTGAAGTTTACATACACCTTAGCCAAATATATTTAAACTCAGTTTTTCACAATTCCTGACATTTAATCCTAGTAAAAATTCCCTGTCTTAGGTCAGTTAGGATCACCATTTTATTTTAAGAATGTGAAATGTCAGAATAATAGTAGTGAGAATGATTTATTTCAGCTTTTATTTCTTTCATCACATTCCCAGTGGGTCAGAAGTTTACATACACTCAATTAGTATTTGGTAGCATCGCCTTTAAATTGTTTAACTTGGGTCAAACGTTTTGGGTAGCCTTCCACAAGCTTCCCACAATAAGTTGGGTGAATTTTGGCCTATTCCTCCTGACAGAGCTGGTGTAACTGAGTCAGGTTTGTAGGCCTCCTTGCTCGCACACGCTTTTTCAGTTCTGACCACACATTTTCTATAGGCTTGAGGTCAGGTCTTTGTGATGGCCACTCCAATACCTTGACTTTGTCCCCATGTGCAGTTGCAAACCGTAGTCTGGCTTTTTTATGGCGGTTTTGGAGCAGTGGCTTCTTCCTTGCTGAGCGGCCTTTCAGGTTATGTCGATATAGGACTCGTTTTACTGTGGTTATAGATACTTTTGTACCTGTTTCCTCCAGCATCTTCACAAGGTCCTTTGCTGTTGTTCTGGGATAGATAGTACATTAATCTCTAGGAGACAGAACGCGTCTCCTTCCTGAGCGGTATGACGGCTGCACAGTCCCATGGTGTTTATACTTGCGTACTATTGTTTGTACAGATGAACGTGGTACCTTCAGGTGTTTGGAAATTGCTGAGGTCTTGGCTGATTTCTTTTGATTTTCCCATGATGTCAAGCAAAGAGGCACCGAGTTTGAAGGTAGGCCTTGAAATACATCCACAGGTACACCTCCAATTGACTCAAATGATGTCAATTAGCCTATCAGAGGCTTCTAAAGCTATGACATCATTTTCTGGAATTTTCCAAGCTGTTTAAAGGCACAGTGAACTTAGTGTATGTAAACTTCTGACCCACTGGAATTGTGATACAGTGAATTATAAGTGAAATAATCTGTCTGTAAACAATTGTTGGAAAAATTACTTGTGTCATGCACAAAGTAGATATCCTAACTGACTTGCCAAAACTATAGTTTGTTAACAAGAAACTTGTAGAGTGGTTGAAAAACGAGTTTTAATGACTCCAACCTAAGTGTATGTAAACTTCCGACTTACATTTTTAAATGTTTAGTCATTTAGCAGACGCTCTTATCCAGAGCGACGTACAGTTAGTGAGTGCATACAGGTTTTTTGTTTTTTTCATACTGACCCCCCGTGGGAATCGAACCCACAACCCTGGCGTTATAAGCACCATGCTCTACCAACTGAGCTACACGGGACCCATTACTTCAACTGTATATACTGTACAATGGGATATAGATTATACACAGAGTATACCAAACATTAAGAACACCTTCCTAATATTGAGTTGCACCCCCTTTTGCCCTCAGAACAGCCACAATTCGTCGGGGCATGGACTCTACAAGGTGTCGAAAGCGTTCCACAGGGATGCTGGCCCATGTTGACTCCAATGCTTCCCACAGTTGTGTCAAGTTGGCTGGATGTCCTTTGGGTGGTGGACCAGTCTTGATACACACAGGAAACTGTTGAGCGTGAAAAACTGTTGACACAAACCGGTGCGGTCTGGCACCTACTACCATACCCTGTTCAAAGGCACTTAAATCTCTTGTCCGGCCCATTCACCCTCTGAATGGCACATATACACAATCCATGTCTTAATTGTCTCAAGGCTTAAACCTCCTTATTTAACCTGTCTCCTCCCCTTCATCTACACTGATTGAAGTGGATTTAACAAGTCACATCAATAAGGGATCATAGCTTTCACCTGGATAGTCTTCGTCGTGGAAAGAGCAGGTGTTCCTAATGTTTTCTGTGTAATGTCCCCACAGTGACCGTACGTACATACCCCAACCAGAAGCCATGGATTACAGGCAACATCCGCACTGAGCTAAAGGGTAGAGCTGCCGCTTTCAAGGAGCGGGACTCTAACCCGGACGCTTATAAGAAATCCTGCTATGCCCTCAGACGAACCATCAAACAGGCAAAGAGTCAATAAAGGACTAAGATTGAATCATACTACACCGGCTCTGATACTCGTCGGATGCGTCAGGGCTTGAAAACGATTACATTTAAGTCATTTAGCAGACGCTCTTATCCAGAGCGACTTACAAATTGGTGCATTCATCTTAGTATAGCCAGTGGGACAACCACCCTTTTTTCTTTCTTTTTTTATGGGGGGGTGGGGGAGGGGGGGGGGGTAGAAGGATTACTGTTATACTATTCCAGGTATTCCTTAAAGAGGTAGGGTTTCAAGTGTTACCGGAAGGTGGTTAGTGACTCCGCTGTCCTGGCGTCGTGGGGGAGCTTGTTCCACCATTGGGGTGCCAGAGCAGTGAATAACTTTGACTGGGCTGAGCGGGAACTGTGCTTCCGTAGAGGTAGGGGGACTAGCAGACCAGAGGTGGATGACTACTTTTTATTTTATTTTTTTATTTCACCTTTATTTAACCAGGTAAGCCAGTTGATAACAAGTTCTCATTTACAACCGCGACCTGGCCAAGATAAAGCAAAGCAGTGCGATAAAAACAACAACACAGAGTTACATATGGGGTAAAACAAAACATAAAGTCAAAAATACAACAGCAAATATATATATACAGTGTGTGCAAATGTAGCAAGTTATGGAGGTAAGGCAATAAATAGGCTATAGTGCAAAATAATTACAATTAGTATTAACACTGGAATGATAGATGTGCAAGAGATGATGTGCAAATAGAGATACTGGGGTACAAATGAGCAAAATAAATAACAATATAGGGATGAGGTAGTTGGGCGGGCTAATTTCAGATGGGCTGTGTACAGGTGCAGTGATCGGTAAGGTGCTCTGACAACTGATGCTTAAAGTTAGTGAGGGAGATAAGTGTCTCCAGCAAAGGGGAGCACAGCCGCAAGCTGCCCAGTGACACAAGCCTACCAGACGAGCTAAATCACTTCTATGCTCGCTTCGAGGCAAGCAACACTGAAGCATGCATGAGAGCATCAGCTGTTCCGGATGACTATGTGATCACGCTCTCTATGGCCGATGTGAGTAAGACTTTTAAGCAGGTCAACATTCACAAGGCCGCAGGGCCAGACGGATTACCAGGACGTGTACTCCAAGCATGCGCTGATCAACTGGCAAGTGTCTTCACTGACATTTTCAACATGTCTCTGACTGAGTCTGTAATACAAACATGTTTCAAGCAGACCACCATAGTCCCTGTGCCCAAGGACATTAAGATAACCTGCCTAAATGACCACCGACCCGTAGCACTCACGTCTGTAGCCATGAAGTGCTTTGAAAGGCTGGTCATGGCTCACATCAACACCATTATCCCAGAAACCCTAGACCCACTCCAATTTGCATACCGCCCCAACAGATCCACAGATGATGCAATCTCTATTGCACTCCACACTGCCCTTTCCCACCTGGACAAGATGAACACCTACGGTGAGAATGCTATTCATTGACTACAGCTCAGCGTTCAACACCATAGTGCCCTCAAAGCTCATCACTAAGCTAAGGACCCTGGGACTAAACACCTCCCTCTGCAACTGGATCCTGGACTTCCTGACGGGCCGCCCCCAGGTGGTAAGGGTAGGTAACAAAACATCTGCCACGCTGATGCTCAACACGGGGGCCCCTCAGGGGTGCGTGCTTAGTCCCCTCCTGTACTCCCTGTTCACCCATGACTGCATGGCCAGGCACGACTCCAACACCATCATTAAGTTTGCTGACGACACAACAGTGGTAGGCCTGATCACCGACAATGAGGAGACAGCCTATAAGGAGGAGTTCAGAGACCTGGCCGTGTGGTGCCAGGATAACAACCTCTCCCTCAACGTGATCAAGACAAACAAGATGATTGTTGACTACAGGAAAAAAAAGAGGACTGAGCACGCCCCCATTCTCATCGACGGGCTGTAGTGGAACAGGTTGAGAGCTTCAAGTTCCTTGGTGTCCACATCACCAACAAACTATCATGGTCCAAACACACCAAGACAGTCGTGAAGAGGGCACGACAAAGCCTATTCCCCCTCAGGAGACTGAAAAGATTTGGCATGGGTCCTCAGATCCTCAAAAAGTTCTACAGCTGCACCATCGAGAGCATCCTGACTGCTTGCATCACCACCTGGTATGGAAACTGCTCGGCCTCCGACCGCAAGGCACTACAGAGGGTAGTGCGTACGGCCCAGTACATCACTGGGGCCAAGCTTCCTGCCATCCAGGACCTCTATACCAGGTGGTGTCAGAGGAAGGCCCTAAAAAATGTCAAAGACTCCAGCCACCCTAGTCATAGACTAGGATTACTGGCGCACAATTGGCCCAGCGTCGTCCAGGGTAGGGGAGGGAATGGCAGGCAGGGAGGTAGCTCAGTTGATAGAGCATGGCGTTTGCAACGCCAGGGTTGTGGGTTCGTTTCCCACGGGGGGCCAGTATGAAAATAATAATGTAAGTCGCTCTGAATAAGAGCGTCAGCTAAATGACGTAAATGTAAATGTAATAGACTGTTCTCTCTGCTACCGAACGGCAAGCGGTACCAGAGCGCCAAGTCTAGGTCCAAAAGGCTTCTCAACAGCTTCTACCCCCAAGCCATAAGACTCCTGAAGAGCTAAATCATGGCTACCCGGACTATTTGCACTGCCCCCCCACCCCACCCCATCCCCCTCTTTTACGCTGCTGCTACTCTGTTTATTATTTATGCATAGTCACTTTAACTCTACCCACATGTACATATTACCTCAATTACCTCGACTAGCCGGTGTCCCCGCACATTGACTCTGTACCGGTACCCCCCTGTACAGTGGGGAAAAAAAGTATTTAGTCAGCCACCAATTGTGCAAGTTCTCCCACTTAAAAAGATGAGAGAGGCCTGTAATTTTCATCATACGTACACGTCAACTATGACAGACAAAATGAGGAAAAAAAATCCAGAAAAATCACATTGTAGGATTTTTTATGAATTTATTTGCAAATTATGGTGGAAAATAAGTATTTGGTCAATAACAAAAGTTTCTCAATACTATGTTAAATACCCTTTGTTGGCAATGACACAGGTCAAACGTTTTCTGTAAGTCTTCACAAGGTTTTCACACACTGTTGCTGGTATTTTGGCCCATTCCTCCATGCATATCTCCTCTAGAGCAGTGATGTTTTGGGGCTGTCGCTGGGCAACACAGACTTTCAACTCCCTCCAAAGATTTTCTATGGGGTTGAGATCTGGAGACTGGCTAGGCCACTCCAGGACCTTGAAATGCTTCTTACGAAGCCACTCCTTCGTTGGCCAGGCGGTGTGTTTGGGATCATTGTCATGCTGAAAGACCCAGCCACGTTTCATCTTCAATGCCCTTGCTGATGGAAGGAGCTTTTCACTCAAAATCTCACGATACATGGCCCCGTTCATTCTTTCCTTTACATGGATCAGTCGTCCTGGTCCCTTTGCAGAAAAACAGCCCCAAAGCATGTTTCCACCCACATGCTTCACAGTAGGTATGGTGTTCTTTGGATGCAACTCAGCATTCTTTGTCCTCCAAACACGACGAGTTGAGTTTTTACCAAAAAGTTATATTTTGGTTTCATCTGACCATATGACATTCTCCCAATCCTCTTCTGGATCATCCAAATGCACTCTAGCAAACTTCAGACGGGCCTGGACATGTACTGGCTTAAGCAGGGGGACACGTCTGGCACTGCAGGATTTGAGTCCCTGGCGGCGTAGTGTGTTACTAATGGTAGGCTTTGTTACTTTGGTCCCAGCTCTCTGCAGGTCATTCACTAGGTCCCCCCGTGTGGTTCTGGGATTTTTGCTCACCGTTCTTGTGATCATTTTGACCCCACAGGGTGAGATCTTGCGTGGAGCCCCAGATCGAGGGAGATTATCAGTGGTCTTGTATGTCTTCCATTTCCTAATAATTGCTCCCACAGTTGATTTCTTAAAACCAAGCTGCTTACCTATTGCAGATTCAGTCTTCCCAGCCTGGTGCAGGTCTACAATTTTGTTTCTGGTGTCCTTTGACAGCTCTTTGGTCTTGGCCATAGTGGAGTTTGGAGTGTGACTGTTTGAGGTTGTGGACAGGTGTCTTTTATACTGATAACAAGTTCAAACAGGTGCCATTAATACAGGTAACGAGTGGAGGACAGAGGAGCCTCTTAAAGAAGAAGTTACAGGTCTGTGAGAGACAGAAATCTTGCTTGTTTGTAGGTGACCAAATACTTATTTTCCACCATAATTTGCAAATAAATTCATAAAAGATCCTACAATGTGATTTTCTGATTTTTTTTTCCTCAATTTGTCTGTCATAGTTGACGTGTACCTATGATGAAAATTACAGGCCTCTCTCATCTTTTTAAGTGGGAGAACTTGCACAATTGGTGGCTGACTAAATACTTTCCCCCCCCACTGTATATAGCCTCCCTACTGTTATTTTATTTGACTGCTGCTCTTTAGTTATTTGCTTAAATTTTTTTACTCAACACTTTTTTTATTTTACTTTTTATTGAAAAAAACTGCATTGTTGGTTAAGTGCTTATATGTAAGCATTTCACTGTAATGTCTACACCGGTTGTATTCGGCGCATGTGGCAAATAACATTTGATTTGATTTGATTTGAAAGTTAGACGCACAAATATCATACCCCCAAGTGGTCCTCTGTAGCTCAGCTGGTAGAGCACGGCGCTTGTAACGCCAAGGTAGTGGGTTCGATCCCCGGGACCACCCATACACAAAAAATGTATGCACGCATGACTGTAAGTCGCTTTGGATAAAAGCGTCTGCTAAATGGCATATTATTATTATTATTATGTTAACCTGTCACCATTACAATAACAGGGGAGGTTATAATTTTTTTTTGGGGGGGGTTGATATTTGTGTGTCTAACTTTCTCACTCATCATTACTCACTAACCATTCTGGACAATCCGTAATCATGGTAGCATCCACATTAATGTAAAAGTGTTTAGAAACATATTCTATTCTTATTTACAATAAAAGTGACTCTGAAATGACACAATACATTATTTACCATTAATTTCTATTGGGCGCAAAATCTATTGAAACACAACCAAAACAAACAGCAAATGCATCCAACACATTTGTAGAGTCACAAGCTTGTAATGATTGCGCTCTAGGAATATGGGACCAAATACTAAACGTTTGACTACTTTAATACACATTACTGAATTTTTCCCAATACTTTTGGTATCCTAAAATGGGGAGACTATCTACAAAAAGCGCTGTAATTTCTAAACGGTTCACCCGATATGGATGAAATACCCTCAAATTAAAGCTGCTAGCCTGCACTTCAACCTCATAGTCATTGTATCATTTCAAATCCAAAGTGCTGGAGTACAGAGCCAAAACAACCAAAAAGGTGTACTTTTGGAGCTCACTGTAGATGATATAGCCTGTAGAATGGGATATGGATTATATAACCTGTAAAAAACCATCCAGTATACATATCATTCATCTAGAATGTTTTCCCTATAACCTTTCTCTCCCTAAACGTACAATTAAGAGAGGTATTGACATTCTGTCGTTAACTGTCAGATTACAAAATGCTCATGAGTTTGCTTTAACCTTGACGTTGGCTATGTCTCCATATAACTAGACCGGTAAAAGCTGTTGCTTAAGTGTTAACAGTAACAGTCCCTTCTGTTCTCTACTGACTGACAGTTAGGAGACTTCCTCTTTTTCCCTCTCTGCCTAACTGAGGTTGAACAACAGCAAATAGACAAACTGTAGGTTGGCAGTAAAAACTTCACAATGACATCTGGTCAACACTGGAATGGAAGTTATGAAACACGGTAAAATGCTGGAGTTGAGTGGCTTAATGTAGCAAATGTGATGAGTCTAAAACAGGCCCATATGAGGGCTGGATCCTGTCATCGGACGTCACTGTTGTCTCTGACACTGTGCATTATAATAACAGAGATTCTAAAGTTATAACTGTTGTCTCTGACACTGTGTGATGATAACAGAGATCCTAAAGTTATAACTGTTGTCTCTGACACTGTGTGATGATAACAGAGATTCTAAAGTTAAAACTGTTGTCTCTGACACTGTGTGATGATAACAGAGATTCTAAAGTTATAACTGTTGTCTCTGACACTGTGTGATGATAACAGAGATTCTAAAGTTATAACTGTTGTCTCTGACACTGTGCATTATGATAACAGAGATTCTAAAGTTAAAACTGTTGTCTCTGACACTGTGTGATGATAACAGAGATCCTAAAGTTATAACTGTTGTCTCTGACACTGTGTGATGATAACAGAGATTCTAAAGTTAAAACTGTTGTCTCTGACACTGTGTGATGATAACAGAGATTCTAAAGTTATAACTGTTGTCTCTGACACTGTGTGATGATAACAGAGATTCTAAAGTTATAACTGTTGTCTCTGACACTGTGCATTATGATAACAGAGATTCTAAAGTTAAAACTGTTGTCTCTGACACTGTGTGATGATAACAGAGATCCTAAAGTTATAACTGTTGTCTCTGACACTGTGTGATGATAACAGAGATTCTAAAGTTAAAACTGTTGTCTCTGACACTGTGTGATGATAACAGAGATTCTAAAGTTATAACTGTTGTCTCTGACACTGTGTGATGATAACAGAGATTCTAAAGTTATAACTGTTGTCTCTGACACTGTGTGATGATAACAGAGATTCTAAAGTTATAACTGTTGTCTCTGACACTGTGTGATGATAACAGATATTCTAAAGTTATAACTGTTGTCTCTGACACTGTGTGATGATAAGAGATTCTAAAGTTATAACTGTTGTCTCTGACACTGTGTGATGATAACAGAGATTCTAAAGTTATAACTGTTGTCTCTGACACTGTGTGATGATGACAGAGATTCTAAAGTTATAACTGTTGTCTCTGACACTGTGTGATGATAACAGAGATTCTAAAGTTATAACTGTTGTCTCTGACACTGTGTGATGATAACAGAGATTCTAAAGTTAAAACTGTTGTCTCTGACACTGTGTGATGATAACAGAGATTCTAAAGTTATAACTGTTGTCTCTGACACTGTGTGATGATAACAGAGATTCTAAAGTTATAACTGTTGTCTCTGACACTGTGTGATGATGACAGAGATTCTAAAGTTAAAACTGTTGTCTCTGACACATGATGATGACTGACTAAAGACATGGTGATAGAAATGATGAAGTTATAATTGAACAGGAATAGAAACGACTGAGTCAGAAAATGATTGGGTGTGTGTTGCTAGGCTACACCCTCAGAGTTAAAATGTTGAAATGTTCTGAGGGTACACACACCCACACACCTTAGGTTTTGCTTTTAATGAGGCAGAAACACATGTCAACAAGATGGAGAAACTTTTCCCAAAGACACCCACACTACGGCTGGGTCTCAATGCTCTTTACTCTACTCCTCCCTAACCTCCTCTCCTTCTCTCACCCACACTACGGCTGGGTCTCAATGCTCTTTACTCTACTCCTCCCTAACCTCCTCTCCTTCTCTCACCCACACTACGGCTGGGTCTCAATGCTCTTTACTCTACTCCTCCCTAACCTCCTCTCCTTCTCTCACCCACACTACAGCTGGGTCTCAATGCTCTTTACTCTACTCCTCGCTAACCTCCTCTCCTTCTCTCACCCACACTACGGCTGGGTCTCAATGCTCTTTACTCGACTCCTACCTAACCTCCTCTCCTTCTCTCATCCACACTACGGCTGGGTCTCAATGCTCTTTACTCTACTCCTCCCTAACCTCCTCTCCTTCTCTCATCCACACTACGGCTGGGTCTCAATGCTCTTTACTCTACTCCTACCTAACCTCCTCTCCTTCTCTCATCCACACTACGGCTGGGTCTCAATGCTCTTTACTCTACTCCTCCCTAACCTCTCCTTCTCTCATCCACACTACGGCTGGGTCTCAATGCTCTTTGAAGGCTTTCTGCTCTCCTCCCTCACCAATGATCTGAATCTAAAGCTTCAGTTTCTCTACTTGTTTTCTGAAGCTAGGCTTCCAGAGGAGGGTCATGTGACTGTGACCCAGCAAGTCCCGTGTAGCTCATTTGATAGAGCATGGTGCTTGCAGCGCCAAGGTTGTGGGTTCGATTCTCACGGGGGACCAGTATGAAAAAAATATTAAAATGTTTGCACTCACTACCGTAAATCGCTTTGGATAAGAGCGTCTGCTAAATGACAAAAATGTTTTTAAAAACCACTCATGGTTTGGGATCAAAACCAGCAGGCTAGGAAAGTGTGTGTGTGTGTGTGTGTGTTTTGAATGCTCTGACATAGCATACATACATAGGGGCGCTGTTTTAATGGTGTGTGTTAGTACTCACCCCTCGGCCTGTCCGATCCCTCTGTTCTCTACTTTCATCTCCCCCTCCTTTATCATGGAGGTAAGGATCACCTGCAACAAGACACAGTGGAAAACATACCAGACTGCTGTGCTGTGGAAAGTATGCCTGGTGAGTTTCCCTGCTGGAGACAACATCACGCTGTGGTGAGTGGACTGGGACAGGGAACCAGCTGGTCTTTAGCTGGCATGGGAAACAGGTCAGTTGATGTAGTTTGGAAGAGCTACTGTGTGGTCAGTGTGTGTGTGTGTGTGTGTGTGTGTGTACCTCGTGTTCAGGAGATAGCTGTTCCATGTCCGTCCTCAGACACCTCAGGCCAGGCAGGAAGTGATTCACCATAAGCTCCTCTGAGATGACTGGAACAGGATGTCAAGGAGAGGACAACCAAACACTAACACAGAGTTGAACAAAACTTACCAGACAACTAAATACTAACACAGGGGTTTAACAACACATATTGGACAACCAAACAGTTTAAATAAATGTTTTACTGTACAACTGAAGACTAACAGAGTTTAACTAGACTAATATTGGACAACCAAATACCAACACAGAGTTTTACAAAACCTACTGGACAACTGAACACTTACAGTACACACAGTTTAACAACAGTGAACACTGGACAACCAAACACTAACACAGTTTAACAACAAGTAGGTAAGATTAGTGAGGCTGTTATATGACTACATTACCCAGAGGGCCACAGTACTTCCACTGGCTCGTCGCACACACTGATGATGTCACAGCCCCAGGCTCTGATAGTGAGTGATCTGTCAGGGGTTTAGGCACTGTGACCAACGCTACATGAGACCCCCAGTATAGCCTGCTATACTCACACAGTACCAAACCTCAGCCAGCTGGTGGGTGGGTGGGTAGATGTGTGTGTGTGTGTGTATGAAGGTCACCAGAGAGAAGGTTAGGGAGGTCTCTGAGCTGTGAAATATACCCTTGTGAAACCACACCATTTTGGGAACACATTCAGGGAAGGACGTGCACGCATGCACGCACTGAGCCCTATGGTTGGAACCTCTGACCAAAGGCTTGGAGGCAGCTCTCCCTGTCTCATTTTCTCTCCTGGCTTCTCCCTCTCTCTGTGGTCTCTTTCTCTGTCCCTCGCTCTCCTATTTGTGGGCTGTGGTCCGTCTCTAACTCCCTCCCTCTCTCCGCTCAGTCAACCCTGTAATCCGCCTACAGCCCCAAAACGGAGAGTTTATTTTCCTTTCTCCACTCGCCAACGGGACAGGCAACCACTGCACAATCTACACACACACACACACACCTCTGTCACACACACACACACACACACACACACACACACACACACACACACACACACACACACACACACACACACACACACACACACACACACACACACACCTCTGTCACACACACACACACACACACACCTCTGTCACACACACACACACACACACCTCTGTCACACATATACAAAGATCAAAGTTGATGCCAAAGACCAAAGACCTTTTAGTCCAGATAAAATAGTTGACAGCTAAAAAAAAGTTTGAAGGCACACACACACATACAGCTATAATAGAAAACGAATTCAGTGTATATATACCTGTCTAATGAGGCAGGGCAAGTTGAGCCCAGAACCACAAATAATTACGTTTTTAACCACACGCCCCATAGGATCCACTGACTACACTAACCTAGTCTTGACCCAGGTCATGTTATTTTAAAGACATATTCTGAGTCACGGCTCTAAAAGTTACATAAAACCTTCTCCCCTGAACCCAAGCCAAGCCAACACTCTGTACATACCGCTAGTCTATGAACTATTGCCCTGGTTTAGCTTATCCTTTTAAAGGCCTCTTGACTCAACTCGTTACATGTAGCTGTTCGCCTCAACGACGATTAAAGGGTGAGGTAAGTTCTGTACACAGTAGCAGGACACACACACACGGTGGTGCTCCACAAGGTGAAGGATACAGCAGCATGAGAGAGCGCTGTAGGCCTCAAACAGCTGAGTAGCGATGTCTATCCTCTTACTGTCTGTCGCCTGGACGTTGTTAACCAACGCTAGCTTGTGGAGGTGGGGGAGCACAACTGATAGATGGAAAACACAGACAATATTACTGTGTGTGTGTGTGTGTGTGTGTGTGTGTGTGTGTGTGAGTGTGAGTGTGAGTGTGAGTGTGAGTGTGAGTGTGAGTGTGAGTGTGAGTGTGAGTGTGAGTGTGTGTGTGTGTGTGTGTGTGTGTGTGTGTGTGTGTGTGTGTGTGTGTGTGTGTGTGTGTGTGTGTGTGTGTGTGTGTGTGTGTGACAGTACTGACACTCGTCTCTGAAGCGTGGCTCAGCGTTGGGTCCGACCCGTCCGAAGGTCCTGATAATCTCCATGTGTAGAGAGTGCTGGTGCTGGTACTGTGGGTCCTCCAGGAACGACGCTAGCTGCATCTTCACACGCTCCAACAGCTGGGACACGCGCATACATTAATACACACACATACACATTAATACACACACACACACATTAATACACACACACACACACACACACACATTAATATAGACACACACACATTAATATAGACACACACACACACACACACATTAATACACACACACACACACACACACATTAATACACACACACACACACACATTAATACACACACACACATACATTAATACACATTCACACACATTAATACACACACAAACACACACACACACACACACACATACATTAATACACACACACACACATTAATACACACACACATACATTAATACACACACACATTAATACACACACACACTAATTAATACACACACACATTAATACAGACACAAACACATGAATACACACACACGCACTCATTCATATATACACGCACACACATTAATATACACACCCACACACATTAATATACACACCCACACACACATTTAATACACACCCACACATGAATATACACACACATTAGTATACACACACACATTAATACACACACATTAGTATACACACACACATTAAATACACACACACACACATTAATATACACACACACACATTAATATACACACCTGTTCTCAAACATACAACCCAGACTTGTTTATGCATGTGTTTAGTATGTTCATGTACACTACCGTTCAAAAGTTTGGGGTCACTTAGAAATGTCCTTGTTTTCGAAAGAAAAGCAATTTTTTTGTCCATTAAAATAACATAATATGGATCAGAAATACAGTGTAGACATTGTTAATGTTGTAAAAATGGCTATTGTAGCTGGAAACGGCAGATTTTTTATAGAATATCTACATAGGCGTACAGAGGCCCATTATCAGCCACCATTAGTCCTGTGTTCCAATGGCACGTTGTGTTTGCTAATCCAAGTTTATCTTTTTAAAAGGCTAATTTAATTGATCATTAGAAAACCATTTCGCAATTATGTTAGCACATCTGAAAACTGTTGTGCTGGCCTTCTTGAGACTTAGTTGAGTATCTGGAGCATCAGCAATTGTGGGTTTGATTACAGGCTCAAAATGGCCAGAAACAAATAACTTTCTTCTGAAACTCGTCAGTCTACTCTAGTTCTGAGAAATGAAGGCTATTCAATGCAAGAAATTGCCAAGAAACTGAAGATCTCGTACAATGCTGTGTACTACTCCCTTCACAGAACAGCGCAAACTGGCTCTAACCAGAATAGAAAGAGGAGTGGGAGGCCCTGGTGCACAACTGAGCAAGAGGACAAATACAATAGAGTGTCTAGTTTGAGAAACAGACGTCTCACAGGTCCTCAACTGGCAGCTTCATTAAATAGTACCCGCAGAACACCAGTCTCAACTTCAACAGTGAAGAGGTGACTCCGGGATGCTGACCTTCTAGGCAAAGAAAAAGCCATATCTCAAGACTGCCCATCTTAATCTTTTATTTTTATTGGCCAGTCTGAGATATGGCTTTTTCTTTGCTACTCTAAGTGACCCCAAACTTTTGAACGGTAGTGTATGTCTGTTTGTAAATATAGATGTTCGTACCTCTTTCTGCGTGACTGTCTCCATGATGGTGCCAAAGGCAGGGATAGTAGATATCCTGACTGAACTATAACCCAGACAGGAGTTAGAATAGAACCAGGTCTCTGCTTTATAAACACTCCAAGATGCAGCTCAGACTATAACAATAGAACACTGAGCAACACCAACCAATCATCAGTGTGGATCATGTATGTTAATGCCAAGGTTAATGGTGATGTTAGATCAGTCCAGTGTCAGTATGGATTTAAACAATATAATACATTCAAAGAAACCACGAGGATGCAGAGGAGGGAGAGGGAACGAGAGGGAGAGAGAGGAGAAGAGGAGCGAAAACGTCTTTGTTGACTCACAATTCAGGCCCAGTGCACAGTGTTATGAGAGCTGGGGCCACCCAACGGTCTATTAAAGCTTCTGACATGCCTCGCAGAATCAACTGGAAACGGATAGGAGGGAGAGAGGGAGAGGTTAGGAGGGCGAGAGGAAGAGGGAGAGGTTAGGAGAGAGAGAGGAAGAGGTTAGGATGGAGGGAGGGAGAGGTTAGGAGGGAGGGAGAGGTGAAGACAATCGTCCAGGACCTGAGAGTTGGAGGCTGAGGGGGGGATCTGCTAAAAAGTGGGTGAGGAGGAGGAAGGGGGAGGGGGGTAAGGCATTACAGCTGAGCATGCTGGGATGCCTCTAAATGCAGCCAATCAGAGCGCAAGTTGGGTTAGTGTCGGTAGACTGATGATGCGATGAACATGATTGGGTAGTTACTAGACGGCTATGCCAGAAAGGACAATATCCCTTATATCTTCAGTACATTAGATATTTGGTATTAATTAAAGAGTTAACGTTTGGGTTTATGAAATGGTTTAGGTTAGAGGTAAGGGTTTGGGTTAGTGTTTAAATCACATGTTATGGTTAGAAAGCATCATACTTCCGTCCTTTCAAGCATGGTTATATTGAGTTGACCGGGATGTGGGTTAGTGGCGCAGGCTGATGATGCGATAATAGCTTGTGATGGTTAATGTCGCACACTGATGATGTGTGGTTTTAGAGACAGTAAACATTAACATCACAGAACCGGTCGACCGCACCTCAACAGGAAGAAACCCCAAAGAAGATTTTTACCCAGAGTCAGACAGACTTGAAAACATCTGAGAGAGCAGAGAAAATATACACTTTTAGAGAGAGCACCTACTTTGCACTGGATTCATGCTGCAATGCCTCAGTGTCTCTATCCCTGAGTTTGAGACACAATTTAGTTCACTTTAGTCAAGTTCACGTAATTTACCTTGTGGTCGGATTTGTTTAGCTTTTTGAGCTCTTTGACTGTCTGCCCCAATCAAATCCACTATTAAACCAATCAAAATCTCCCGATGATGTGGGGTTCTTCCTGCGAGGTGGTAGGGTCGAGGTGGCCAGACGAGGCAGCAGGGGGACACTTACATTTCAGGGTCGCTGGAGAGCGTGATGAGAGCGGGCACCACCCTCTGAGCCACCAGCGTCTCATTCACCCCCTTCACCAGCAGCTGATTGGACAACACAGCCGTGAGGTCACAGTGATGTAACAGCCCAGGGGCGGGCCACAGACAGAGCCAGCAGTGTCACGGCAACACACCGAGAGAGGGAGGAGGAGGGGGAAAAGGAAAACAAAACAGAAAAAAGTGATATACAACGACAAGAAGTAGCAGCAGCGGCATGGCAGGTACGCAGGTCATGCACGCCATCAAGTAAACATACACACAACCAAACACACACACACACACACACACAACCAAACACACACACAACTAAAACACACACACAACCAAACACACACACACACACAACCAAACACACACACACACACACAACCAAACACACACACACACACACATAAACAAAAAAATTTACAACAAATAATAAGTGAGGAGCCAAGCGAACAGAGCTGGTAGAAGTTACCCCCTAACCACTGGTCCAGAGTCAGATCTTTGTCCATGCCTTAATAGTGATGGCTAGGACTGGGGGCAGAGGAATCTGATCCTACATCTGTGGTTAGGGTTCTACCTAGCCTGCTGAGAATGGTAGGGTGGGATATACCACTATGACAGTGAAGGGGGAGGGGGGTGTCTATACCACTATGACAGTGAAGGGGGGGGGGGGGGGGGGGGTGTCTATACCACTATGAGAGTGAAGGGGGGAGGGGGGTGTCTATACCACTATGAGGGGGGAGGGGGGAGTCTATACCACTATGAGGGGGGAGGGGGGTGTCTATACCACTATGACAGTGATGGGGGGAGGGGGAGTCTATACCACTATGAGGGGGGAGGGGGGTGTCTATACCACTATGAGGGGGAGGGGGGAGGGGGGTGTCTATACCACTATGAGGGGGGAGGGGGGTGTCTATACCACTATGAGGGGGGAGGGGGAGGGGGGGTGTCTATACCACTATGAGGGGGGTGTCTATACCACTATGAGGGGGGAGGGGGAGGGGGGTGTCTATACCACTATGAGGGGGGAGGGGGGTGTCTATACCACTATGAGGGGGGAGGGGGATGTCTATACCACTATGAGGGGGGAGGGGGAGGGGGGGGGGTGCCTATACCACTATGAGGGGGTGTCTATACCACTATGAGGGGGGAGGGGGGTGTCTATACCACTATGAGGGGGGTGTCTATACCACTATGAGGGGGGAGGGGGAGGGGGGTGTCTATATCACTATGAGGGGGGAGGGGGGTGTCTATACCACTATGAGGGGGGAGGGGAGGGGGGTGTCTATACCACTATGAGGGGGGAGGGGGAGAGTGCAACAACATCTCCTCTTCATCAAGAGTGTATTTTATCTAGGTCTTATTCTATTTTGGTCCTAGGCTTTTCCCTAGCTCCTACCTCTTAGGTGTTCACAAGGAAGGGGTACTGGCTCTGGGAAGGGGTTAGGGATTCAAATCTAATCAGACCATAGAGAGGGTAGGCAATAACAAGCAGTGTCTGCTGCAGGGGAAACACATCGGGAGGCATTGCAAACCAGTATAGTTCTGTTTGCATAATAAAAACCTTTAGAACCTTATCAGTGTTCCAACAACACTATAACAACTGTACGTTTAAATCAGCTGGGAGACAACTTCTAGTCCATGACAAACAGGTGTCCATAAAAACACCGCAATCCAAATACAGTGTCATCCTTACATGGTCTGACATTAGCCACTAGACTATAAAGCATGTTGTTCAGTGAGTTAACGTGTGTGTGTATATGTGTGTGTGTGGTGCGTTGCAGCAGGGTGTCGTACCTCAAACATGCGTGCAGCGGTACAGCGGACCAGAGCGGAGGTATGGACCACCCCGTACCACAGTACTGTCAGTAACAACTCATGGTACACTGGGTTAGCTCTGAGAGAGAGAGAGAGAGAGAGAGAGAGAGAGAGAGAGAGAGAGAGAGAGAGAGAGAGAGAGAGAGAGAGAGAGAGAGAGAGAGAGAGAGAGAGAGAGAGAGAGAGAGAGAGAGAAGATGGAGAGAGGGATGTGGGAGAGCAAGAGATGAGGGGGAGAGAGAGAGAGAGGGGGAGAAAGAGAGGGGGGAGAGAGAGAAAGAGAGAGTGGGGAGGAGAGAGAGACAGAGGGAGATCTAAGTAAAAACAATATATTGCTTATTTCACAGTTATCATTCTGTCCGACTCTTGTGTCTGTGTCTGTGTGTGTCTGTGTGTGTCTGTGTATGTGTCTGTGTGTATCTGTGTGCGTGTGTTACCCCAGCTCTATGAAGGAGGCTTTGAGGCTGTCCAGGGGGGCGTGGGAGAGAGACAGGGTCGTCATGACGTCCTCTAGAAAACCAACCAGCAGCTTACGATCCTCATCCTGGTGGAACACACACATTACACATAAACACACACATTATACACATTACACACATTACAGACACATTATATGCTGAGTGTCAACAGGTGGGTGGTTCCACCAATTAGGTATTTTTTGAGTAGTGTAACTTAGTAAAAAAAAAAAGTTTATTTTAACAAACATAAATAAAAAACATGTTTTCCAATATCACAAGGTTAAATAAGGTTGAACAGTGTTGACGATTTCATATTAAAATCAGCCATAAATCCCTTTGTGACAGGGGGAATGGAAGCTCGTTGTGTGCAACAGGGAGTGGCAATTGAACGCAAGCGTCACATTTTTTTATAATAAATTGTTCAAACATTTCTAGCCTGTCCATCTATGGGTAACAGGGTTTACGTGTTATACTCGACCGCTCAGCTTTCCACCACAAAACAGAAAATGCCCAAAAAGAGTAGAACCTGTTCACCTTCTTTTACACTATGATTTCACTTTTAGATGTTCAATTTCTCTTTTGAATAGTTTCACCATATTAAAACGAGAGTTCAGACCACGGAACAGGGTTGACCTTAAAATGAGGGACAGGTAGATTTTTTTCCCCTTCTTAAAATGAATCACTAAATCACATGAAATAAACAATAATCTTCAGAAAATACTTTGTCAAAGCAACAAAATAACTAGGGCTTGACAATGATGGTGAAACTTGGAGAAACGATGGGGTTAAGTGGGTTAAAATCTTCCTAGAGGATGCACAGAGGTGTCAAAATGCACTTTTAGCAAGTCTTTATTCATATCGAAAAAATCTGATTGATTGAATTTTCCATGTGGTCTATATTAAAGAGCACTTAATTTAATATAAAAGGCTTTTAAAATTCAATATTTGTGCAAAATGTCTACTTAAAATATGAAAGGGACGCAAAAGGCACTCATTACGTGGAATGACCCAGTTATTAGAAAGACGGATCAGTGTCCCAATGACAAACATGCACCAAAACACACTTGTTTACCTGACTGTAGCATGTCAGTACTCCTGTAGCATAGACTGGAACTGTAGCCTTGGTCAGAATACCATTCCCTGTTAAAGCATCTAGGAGAGAGAGAATACAAATATTGGAGAAAGAGAAATGGACATATGACCATGTAACATATTTCCTGTTCAGTGAGTTTATGAAACAGAGAATAGTTGGCATGCACACAAGACCAGACACAAATAAAAACACTTGGCAGCGATATCAGACCACAACCTCGTTTAAACTTCAGATATATTCAGAGGATGAGAAGAAGAAGTGAGAAACACCCAGTCCTGATCCCCATAAAATAGATGATTTATAAAAGGTCTGTGTCTTCCACTTACCAACATTCTCTTCAGATAGACGTAGGATCTCTTGGAACTGTGGTTTTACCTGAAAGAGAGAGGACACAGCGCTACAGTCAGCACCAATGAAATGAATAGAAGAGCACAGATTCTGTCCAGCACGAGGCCTACAGTGGACCAGTAGACATTCTTACCTTAGTGTTAGTGAAGATCTTGCCAAACGTGCGACAGAGTCTCCAGAAGAAGCGTGAGAACTCATGGACACACGTAGTGGAGGTTACGTTAATACGACCTACTATCTCTATCAGCTGGGGAAGACTGGAGAGAGAGGAGAGGGGGTCAGGAGTGTGTGTGTGTCTGTGTGTGTATCTGTGTGTGTGTGTGTGTGTCTATATACACTACATGACCAAAAGTATGTGGACACCTGCTCGTCGAACATCTCATTCCATAATCATGGGCATTAATATGGAGTTGGTCCCCCCTTTGCTGCTATAACAGCCTCCACTCTTCTGGGAAGGATTTCCACTAGATGTTGGAACATTACTGCGGGGACTTGCTTCCATTCAGCCACAAGAGCATTAGTGAGGTCGGGCACTGAGGTTGGGCGATTAGGCCTGGCTCGCTGTCGGCGTTCCAATTCATCCCAAAGTGTTAGATCGGGTTGAGGTCAGGGCTCTGTGCAGGCCAGTCAAGTTCTTCCACACCGATCTCGAAAAAAACAATTTCTGTATGGACCTTGCTTTGTGCACGGGGGCATTGTCATGCTGAAACAGGAAAGGGCCTTCCCCAAACTGTTGCCACAAAGTTGGAAGCACAGAATCGTCTAGAATGTCATTGTATGCTGTAGCGTTAAGATTTTCCTTCACTGGAACTAAGGGGCCTTGCCCGGACCATGAAAAACAGCTCCAGACCATTATTCCTCCTCCACCAAACTTTACAGTTGGCACTATGCATTGGGGCAGGTAGTGTTCTCCTGGCTAACGCCAAACCCAGACTCGTCCATCGGACTGCCAGATGGTGAAGACTGATTCATCACTCCAGAGAACGCATTTACACTGCTCCAGAGTCCAATGGCGTCGGGCTTTACACCACTCCAGCTGACGCTTGGCATTGCCCATGGTGATCTTAGGCTTGTGTGCAGCTGCTCGGCCATGGAAACCCATTTCATGAAGCACCCGACCAACAGTTCTTGTGCTGACGTTGCTTTCAGAGGCAGTTTGGAACTTGGTAGTGAGTGTTGGAAGCGAGGACAGACTATTTTTACGCACTACGTGCTTTAGCACACGGCGGTCCCGTTCTGTGAGCTTGTGTGGCCTACCACTTCGCAGATGAGCCGTTGTTGCTCCTAGATGTTTCCACTTCACAATAACAGCACTTACAGTTGACCGGGGCTGCTGTAGCAGGGCAGAAATTTGACGAACTGACTTGTTGGAAAGGTGGCATCTTATGACGGTGCCACGTTGAAAGTCACTGAGCTGTTTAGTAAGGCCATTATACTGCCAATGTTTGTCTATGGAGATTGCATGGCAGTGTGCTCGATTTTATACCCCTGTCAGCAACAGTTGTGGCTGAAATTGTCGAATCCACTAATTTGACGGGGTGTCCACATACTTTTGTATATATAGTGTATATGCATGTGTGTGTATACATATATACTGAGTGTACAAAACATTAAGAACACCTTCCTAATATTTCGTTGCACCCCCCTTTGCCCTTAGAACAGCCTCAATTCGTCGGGGCATGGACTCTACAAGGTGTCGAAAGCGTTCCACAGCGATGCTGGCCCATGTTGACTCCAATGCTTCCCACAGTTGTGTCAAGTTGGCTGGATGTCGTTTGCGTGGTGGACCCGTCTTGATAAGCACGGGAAACTGTTTAGCGTGAAAAACTCAGCTGCGTTGCAGTTCTTGAAACAAACCGGTGCGCCTGGCACCTACTAGCATACCCCGTTCAAAGGCACTTAAATCTTTTGTCTTGCCTTTTCACCCTCTGACTGGCACACATACACAATCCATGTCTCAAATCTTCTTTAACCCGTCTCCTCTCCTTCATCTACACTGATTGAAGTGGATTTAACATCAATAAGGGTTCATAGCGTTCACCTGGATTCACCTGGTCAGTCTTTGTCATGGAAAGAGCAGGTGTTCCTAATGTTATGTCCACTCAGTGTGTGTGTGTGTATATATATATATATATATATATATATATATATATATATATATATAAATATAAATGCATGTGAATGTTTAGTGTATAGACCACTCACAGTTGGTTGACCACCCACAGCAGACTGTCCCAGCCTGTAGTGCCTTCATGTTCTAGCTGGTAATCATACAGGATGAGGAGGGCGCTCAGCGTCTCCCGGCTGCCCACGATAGTCGCTAAATCCTGAAGAGGGGACGCTGGCCGAGGGAACCGCGTCACTGACGAGTCAAACAGGAGTCATAGGTTAGGAGTCAGGGGTTAAAGGTCAGGGATGCAAAATACTAGAGATTGTGGGAGAATATGGTAGTCAGAACATATCAAGGTTACTGGCTTCCAATTTCATGTGTGTGTGTGTGTCCTACCCTCTATGGGGGGGATGTTTCCCTTCAGGTTGACCCTGTGTGTGAAGGGAGCGTTCTGGAGCACCACAGAGAACAGAGGAGGGATGAGAGACTGGAGGGCCGACAGGAACATGTAGAGCTTGTGTTCATCAAGACCATGTTCACCCTGCTGGAGAGAAGGAGGGAGGCACAGATAGAGAGAGAGAGAGAGAGAGAGATGGAGAGAGAGAGAGAGATGGAGAGAGAGAGTGAGAGAGAGAGAGAGAGAGGGGGGGGGTTAGAGCATTCACTTCTCCATCTACTGATCAACCTTATTGATCCATTGGGATCAACAACAACAACAAAAAATCTTACACATGTCAAATAACCAAAGTCCTGTGGCTCTAACTACCTTGAGTAGTTTCTCTATGCGGGCCAGTAGAGAGGGGATGAGAGTGGTCTGGAGGTTTCCCAGCTCTGTGGTCCAGGCAGCGAACGCTGGGATGAACACCTGGTGGATAGCACTGACCACCCTCTCCGATGGGTCACCGAGGGACAGCAACATCAACTCGAAACCCTGACCGCAACATGAACACAACACGACCACAGTCACTTTAACATGACCACAGTTCATTTAACACAACCAAACACAAGAACGGTCAGAAAGCCTTTCGAACACGCACACACCTGGGAGTACTTGTCAGGGTCGTCGATGTATCCCATGATGATAGCGAGGCTTTTGACCACAGCCTCTCTGACCATGTCTGCCTTGTCTTCAGCTAACATCTGCTGCAGCATGGACAACACCAGCGAACTACGTATCTCCTTCTGAGAACACACACACACAGGCAGAGTGAGAACACACACACACACACACAGGCAGAGTGAGAACACACACACACACACACAGGCAGAGTGAGAACACACACACACACACACACAGGCAGAGTGAGAACACACACACACACAGGCAGAGTGAGAACACACACACACACACAGGCAGAGTGAGAACACACACACACACACACAGGCAGAGTGAGAACACACACACACACACACACACACAGGCAGAGTGAGAACACACACACACACACACAGGCAGAGTGAGAACACACACACACACACACACACACAGGCAGAGTGAGAACACACACACACACAGGCAGAGTGAGAACACACACACACACAGGCAGAGTGAGAACACACACACACACAGGCAGAGTGTCTAACAGGCAGATAAGCTGTGTGATAACATGTGAGTACAGGTGTTATGTGTGTAAGTACCGGTGTGTGTATGTATCTGTGTGTGTGAGAGAGAGAGATAGTGTGTGTGCGTGAATCTTACAGGCAGGTAAGGTGCTAAGGCTCCACAGGCCTCTGCTACCAACAACCTCCTCTCTGAATACTTATGGTTGATCTGGGGGAGAGAGCGAGAGAGAGTGAGGAGGATGTGATGAGGGGTAACCCTGTAGATTAGAATATGCTGATCTGTCTTTATTGGGATATTATTGGAAACGTGGCACAATATATTGGTCGTATCCATAGCAACCAATAACTGTTTGTGTATCACCAGCAACAAAAAACTAAATTAGGAATATTTTCAGAGAGAGAGAGAGAGAGAGAGAGAGAGAGAGAGAGAGAGAGAGAGAGAGAGAGAGAGAGAGAGAGAGAGAGAGAGAGAGAGAGAGAGAGAGAGAGAGAGAGGAGTAGCTACCTGTTCCCAGCATTGTGGTAGGAGTTCAGCCTCGATTCTAGTAGGACCAACATGTCTGGCAAACGCCACACAACCTGTTAGGATCATCCGCCTATAGACAGACACACACATGTAGTTAATACACACACCGTCAAGATCATCTTTGATCATCAGCCTAGAAACCCACAGATGGGTATAAAAAGACACACACACACACACACCTCTGTTCGTCGTCAGGTCTCTTGATGAGGTTGAAGAGGATGTGGAGGAGCTGGTCTCTCTCTTTAGGCTCCGGGTGGAGGCACGCCGTACACAGGATGAGAGGAATCAACTCCTAGAAACAGAGAGATAGAGAGAGACAGAGGGATGGAGAGAGGGATGAGAGAGAGAGAGAGAGAGAGAGAGAGAGTGGGAGAGAGAGAAGAGAGAGAGAGAGAGAGAGAGAGTGGGAGAGAGAGAGAGAGAGAGAGAGAGAGAGAGAGAGAGAGAGAGAGAGAGAGAGAGAGAGAGAGAGAGAGAGAGAGAGAGAGATCAGTTTGGGTTTGTGGCTCTTTGGGTGAAGGGGGGGGGGGGGGGGGGGGGGGGCAGGGTAATGGGTAAGAGAGAGGGAGTTTAAGAACAACACTGTGTAATTACCACCAACAGAAACAGAACAAGGGGCAAATTAACTGGAAACCAGAGGAAACAATGTGCTGTTATCATGTACATCCATGTATCATGACAATGTCTCATGGTTTTCTAATATGAATGACTGGTACCCCCTGGTTTATAATAATAATATAATATGCCATTTAGCAGACGCTTTTATCCAAAGCGACTTACAGTCATGTGCGCATACATTTTTACGTATGGGTGGTCCCGGGGATCGAACCCACTACCCTGGCGTTACAAGTTCCTCCAAGTTCCTTCATGAACAGTAAAGGTCATGTGAAGTTGTCTCCTGAGTGGCGCAGTGGTCTAAGGCACTGCATCGCAGTGCTAACTGTGCCACTAGAGATCCTGGTTCGAATCCAGGCTCTGTCGCAGCCGGCCGCGACCGGGAGACTCATGGGCGGCGCACAATTGGCCCAGCGTTGTCCAGGGTAGGGGAGGGAATGGCCGGCAGGGATGTAGCTCAGTTGATAGAGCATGGCGTTTGCAACGCCAGGGTTGTGGGTTCGATTCCCACGGGGGGCCAGTATAAAAAAATATATGTATTCACTAACTGTAAGTCGCTCTGGATAAGAGCGTCTGCTAAATGACTAAAATGTAATGTAAATGTAAGTAAATATGAGAACCAGCCTGGAGAGAGAGAGAGAACAAAAACTAAAGCCTAGTTCCAGGACGGGACGGGACGGGCAGACAGCCCTTCATACTGCCTCATGACGGGACGGGACAGGCAGACATCACTTCATACTGCCTCATGACGGGACGGGACAGGCAGACAGCCCTTCATACTGCCTCATGACGGGACGGGACAGGCAGACAGCCCTTCATACTGCCTCATGACAGGACGGGACAGGCAGATAGCCCTTCATACTGCCTCATGACGGGACGGGACAGGCAGACAGCCCTTCATACTGCCTCATGACGGGACGGGACAGGCAGACAGCCCTTCATACTGCCTCATGACGGGACAGGCAGACAGCCCTTCATACTGCCTCGGGACGGGACGGGCAGACAGCCCTTCATACTGCCTCATGACGGGACGGGACAGGCAGACAGCCCTTCATTCTGCCTCATGGTCAAACTGTGGTTAGCTCTACTTTCCTACCGCACACACAACCAAATTAGAGAGAGGATACACTTAAAAATATGTATTTTCTTTTTTGAAACCAGCAGGGTTTTCCAGGAAGGTTTCATATTTTCCTGATGAACATTGGCAGAATGACCAAACCCAAAGTTGAATGTTGGCAGAACAACAAATAAACCAAAGGCTATCAATTGTGAGAGAGGCTGGGGAATGGAGGGGAAGCCCTGAAATTACTCACTCAGAGTATGCTGGATGTCTGTAGATGCTGAGTACAACTGTCACTCATTCAAATAAATATATGATGTGCTTCACACTCAACACAACCCCCAGACAGAATGACAACTATTCTGATGTGCTTTCACAAACTGTTAGAGACAAGATTAAAATGGAGTTTAAAATTGAATTCGAGCAAGGCAGTTAACCCGCACAACAACTTCTCCCCAGACGTCGATTAAGGCAGCCAGGCAGGGGGTTGGGTAAAATGCGGAAGACACGTTTCGGTTTAATGCATTCAGTTGTGCAACTGACTAGGTATAGCTTTCCCTACTTCAACCTTGTTCTATTCCAGAATCAGTGAACCCTATCTGACCTTGTTCTATTCCAGAATCAGTGAACCCTATCTGACCTTGTTCTATTCCAGAATCAGTGAACCCTATCTGACCTTGTTCTATTCCAGAACCATATCTGACCTTGTTCTATTCCAGAACCAGTGAACCCTATCTGACCTTGTTCTATTGCAGAACTAGTGAACCCTATCTGACCCCATTCTATTCCAGAACCAAGCCACAGATATGTTCCAAGGAAAACATCTGGCCAATGTTGGGTCAACATGTGGGCAGGTAGAGCAGCCATGGAGACACCATGGTGCCACCATGTTTACACCCGAGGTGGCCAACTAGGACCTATTGCAGTACCACCATGTTTAGACCAGGGGTGGCCAACTAGGACCTATTGCAGTACCACCATGTTTAGACCAGGGGTGGCCAACTAGGACCTATTGCAGTACCACCATGTTGAGACCTGGGGTGGCCAAGTAGGACCTATTGCTGTACCACCATGTTTAGACCTGGGGTGGCCAACTAGGACCTATTGCTGTACCACCATGTTGAGACCAGGGGTGGCCAACTAGGACCTATTGCTGTACCACCATGTTTAGACCAGGGGTGGCCAACTAGGACCTATTGCAGTACCACCATGTTTAGACCAGGGGTGGCCAACTAGGACCTATTGCAGTACCACCATGTTTAGACCTGGGGTGGCCAACTAGGACCTATTGCAGTACCACCATGTTTAGACCTGGGGTGGCCAACTAGGACCTATTGCAGTACAACCATGTTTAGACCAGGGGTGGCCAACTAGGACCTATTGCAGTACCACCACGTTGAGACCAGGGGTGGCCAACTAGGACCTATTGCAGTACCACCATGTTTAGACCTGGGGTGGCCAACTAGGACCTATTGCTGTACCACCATGTTTAGACCTGGGGTGGCCTTCTAGAACCTATTGCACTACCACCATGTTTAGACCTGGGGTGGCCAACTAGGACCTATTGCAGTGCCACCATGTTTAGACCAGGGGTGGCCTTCTAGGACCTATTGCAGTACCACCATGTTTAGACCAGGGGTGGCCAACTAGGACCTATTACAGTACCACCATGTTTAGACCTGGGGTGGCCAACTAGGACCTATTGCAGTACCACCATGTTTAGACCAGGGGTTGCCAACTAGGACCTATTGCAGTACCACCATGTTTAGACCTGGGGTGGCCAACTAGGACCTATTGCAGTACCACCATGTTTAGACCAGGGGTGGCCAACTAGGACCTATTGCTGTACCACCATGTTTAGACCAGGGGTGGCCAACTAGGACCTATTGCTGTACCACCATGTTTAGACCAGGGGTGGCCAACTAGGACCTATTGCAGTACCACCATGTTTAGACCAGGGGTGGCCAACTAGGACCTATTGCAGTACCACCATGTTTAGACCAGGGGTGGCCAACTAGGACCTATTGCAGTACCACCATGTTTAGACCAGGGGTGGCCAACTAGGACCTATTGCAGTACCACCATGTTTAGACCAGGGGTGGCCAACTAGGACCTATTGCTGTACCACCATGTTTAGACCAGGGGTGGCCAACTAGGACCTATTGCAGTACCACCATGTTTAGACCAGGGGTGGCCAACTAGGACCTATTGCAGTACCACCATGTTTAGACCAGGGGTGGCCAACTAGGACCTATTGCAGTGCCACCATGTTTAGACCAGGGGTGGCCTTCTAGGACCTATTGCAGTACCACCATGTTTAGACCAGGGGTGGCCAACTAGGACCTATTACAGTACCACCATGTTTAGACCTGGGGTGGCCAACTAGGACCTATTGCAGTACCACCATGTTTAGACCAGGGGTTGCCAACTAGGACCTATTGCAGTACCACCATGTTTAGACCTGGGGTGGCCAACTAGGACCTATTGCAGTACCACCATGTTTAGACCAGGGGTGGCCAACTAGGACCTATTGCTGTACCACCATGTTTAGACCAGGGGTGGCCAACTAGGACCTATTGCAGTACCACCATGTTTAGACCAGTGCTGAATATAGGTCATTATTTCTCTGGTAAGCTAGAGACCAGGTAGATCAGGACAGCAGGTAGCCTAGCGGTTAAGAGCGTTGAGCCAATAACCGAAAGGTTCCTGGTTCAAATACCCGAGCCGACTAAGTGAAAAACCTGTCGATTGTGCCCTTGAGCAAAGCACTTAAAAATGGGAAGTGGGACTGTTGACTATTTATGGTCCTGGTTCTCAAGAAAACCATACAGGTATTGGTCAGTATCTGGTTCCATGAAGACCATACAGGTATTGGGGAGTATCTGGTTCCATGAAGACCATACAGGTATTGGGGAGTATCTGGTTCCATGAAGACCATACAGGTACTGCGTCAGTATCTGGTTCCATGAAGACCATACAGGTATTGGGTCGGTATCTGGTTCCATGAAGACCATACAGGTATTGGGGAGTATCTGGTTCCATGAAGACCATACAGGTATTGGGGAGTATCTGGTTCCATGAAGACCATACAGGTACTGGGTCAGTATCTGGTTCCATGAAGACCATACAGGTATTGATCAGTATCTGGTTCCATGAAGACCATACAGGTATTGGGTCGGTATCTGGTTCCATGAAGACCATACAGGTATTGGGTCAGTATCTGGTTCCATGAAGACCATACAGGTATTGATCAGTATCTGGTTCCATGAAGACCATACAGGTATTGGGGAGTATCTTTCGGCGGTATCTTAGAGTAGGCTTGGTCTGTCTGCCATAAGACCATAATGATTTATGAGTATTGATAGTAAAGAGGACAGGTGGCAGGCAGAGTTTTACTGTTACACTAATTCAGTCAGTCATCAAAGTCAAACGTCTATTGTTCCTAGTCACGTGTCCATAGTGTGGAAAGTTTAGAACTTAAGGTGTGTTTTTGAGCTGGCAGTGGGTGGCCTCCAAACAGTAGGAGCACAAAGGTGTGTGTGTGTGTGTGTGTTGATTCTGGCTTTCTAACAGACACAGAACAAAGTCCATACCCACCTCCACAGAGGCAGAACAATCTCTCTCTTTTGTCTTCACTTTGTTTTTCCTAGATTTTGGCGGGAAGCCAGATTCTTCATAACTGTCAGAAGATCATTAAAACCATAACTGTGATATGCAAATCACAGACTGTGTGGTGAGCCCACCTGACTCTCCCAACCACTCCTTCACACACACCACAATCTCACACACGAACTCGCACACACCACAATCTCACACACGAACTCGCACACACCACAATCTCACACACGAACTCGCACACACCACAAACTCACACACAAACTCGCACACACCACAATCTAACACACGAACTCGCACACACCACAAACTCACACACAAACTCGCACACACCACAATCTCACACATGAACTCACACACCCCACAGTCTCACACACAAACTCACACACCACAATCTAACACACAAATCCAACCATAGCGGACTTAAACATGCGTCCGCATACTTCCCAGCCAAAACAGTTTGGAAGAGTTTGTGCATATATTATGACATTTTGTGACGTTTTTTTGTTCGTTTTGGACTTCGGTGAGGGTTTATTCGGCTGTTCGGGCACAAAAAACATTTTCTGGAGGCAAGCTGAAGAACGGAGCCGAAGTCTACGCCCACTCGTCAGTGATTGGTCAACAGTAGGGATTCTTCAATAAAGTCTTTGTTGTCATTCAACAAGAAGCGACTCGCTTTCATGCAATTTTTTTCATTGAGAAATACTGCACCAAACATCTTAGTTAGATGTAAAATTGAGTGTGACTAAGATCTCCTCTGCAAAAACATCAAAATGAATGACAGATTTCTTGAGTTATCTTATATTAATTCAATTTTTTCAAGCAAAGGTATTTTAAGGGAGTATGCGAGCACACTTGTTCGGTTAGGCTAGGCGCCAGCCAAACTGAAGCATGCTGACGCCTTTAGGCACGGAAAGAAACCATCAGCATTTACTGTTTAGAGCGATGACTTATTTTACACCAACGCCAGATAGTGTTTTTCAATCAGTTCGTCAGTTACACTGCAGGTCTTTCTCACACAATGCACTCAAATTAGTTTATAAATCAGATACAAATGTTAAGTGAAATTATACAAAACACATAGACGTTCAATCAGCTCTGGTTGGCCCCTGTTTCAGCCAATCAGAGATTAAATAATCAACCAATGAGAAGACTGAGTGCTAATGGGAACCAATCATAGAGGAGCGGGGTGACAATGCACAGGGTCAGAGGTATAAAACAGTCCACTATAGATGCGGTAAAGAGATCAATGGAATGCAGACCGTGGGGGACAGAAAAAGAACGCCGTCATTGGCGGCCATTCCATGCCCCACGGGCATTACAATGGCGTTTCCATTGTTTTGGTCGATTTCGATTGATCCCTTTACCGCATATATACAGGCCACAACTACATATGCAATCTTAATGACTAAAACTAGACATTACCCCTAACATAAGCTTTTCATAAATTATCGAAATTCTAGCATGGCTTTGCCCTGCTCGAGTTTTAATCACTAGCCAATCAGATGAGACTGATGTGTGGTTGTAGCCCGTGGCGTGGGCCTGTGTTACCCCTAGGTGTGAGGTCAGGTGAGGTCATGCAGATGTGGGCGTGTCCAACTCACCTGGCACAGGTGTGCCACCATTCTCTAGGAGCAGTAAGGCATGCACAGAGCCAGACAATGAGTGAGAGAGTGAAAGAAAGACAAAAGTGAAAGCAAGAGGACAAAAAAGTGGAAGAGGAGAGATGAGAACTGGTGAAAAACAGTGGAGTCAGATGTTGAATTCCAAACTAAAGACAGAAAGAAGCCTGTGTTGATGGGAGGATGGGGGGAGAAGAGGGGGAGGTACCTCTCGTTTGGCCAGGAGTACGTTGGGGACAATGTGAGGGAGACAGCGACCCAACATCAGCATCACACTCTCCTCATTGTCTGCTATCCTCGACACCTAGAGAAAGATGGACAGAGAGTAAAAAACTGTCACAAATTGGGAGAGAAGGCTAATATGAAAGCGAGAAATCCACAGCTCTGGGGACTGTATATTCAATGGTTTCTGTAGTAGTATACTATACTCTTAGACATAGATAGCTGACACTATGGTCATGTGACTGATTAGGGGTGACCTCTAACCTCTGCCCCCAGACGACTGTCAGCTGACATCTTACAAAAGGACAGCAGAGCCTGCTGGAACGCTGGTGACAACTTCCTGTCAACAAGAAACACAAGACAAGAGAGAGTGAACGAGAATCAAGCTCATTCCAGTCAAGAGAAATAGAATCAGACTGTCTATTACAGGCCACTGGCTCCATCTACAGGTCACACTGAGTAACTACACTATATCTTCAGACTAACCTGTTGGGCTGGTCAAACACCACCGTCCCTCTGTACTTTAGCTTGGCATGGGGTTGTGTAGAGGTGTGTGTACGGGAACTGACGGTCTGAGTGGGGGGGTTGCTCTCAGTGGGGGGGTTGTCAGGTTCTGAGGCTCCCGTGATGTCCAGGTACTGACTGTTGTCCAGGGGGGGCTGGGGAGGGGGAGGTGTGGACGAGGAGCAGAGGGAGTTGAGATGTGAGCCCTGATCAGGAGGAGGCGGGGACACTGTCCTTCTTAGGCTTTGGATCTCACTGGAGAAGAGAGGAGTGAGAAAACAATCAGAATAGCTGTAAAGGACAGAGAGATGACTGAATAGGCCCTGGGTGGACAGAGAGACGACTGAATAGGCCCTGGGTGGACAGAGAGACGACTGAATAGGCCCTGGGTGGACAGAGAGACGACTGAATAGGCCCTGGGTGGACAGAGAGCCGACTGAATAGGCCCTGGGTGTACAGAGAGCTGATTGAATAGGCCCTGGGTGGACAGAGAGCTAACTGAATAGGCCCTGGGTGGACAGAGAGCCAACTGAATAAGCCCTGGGTGGACAGAGAGCCGACTGAATAGGCCCTGGGTGGACAGAGAGCCGACTGAATAGGCCCTGGGTGGACAGAGAGCCGACTGAATAGGCCCTGGGTGGACAGAGAGATGACTGCTGAAATGCCAGTTCAAAGTTCAAGGGATAAAGGTCACATGCTGTGGCAGTGACATTTTCAATTAGCATCTATCTGTGACAACATAGGGTGGAGTGTAGAGCCATTACCCCATCCTCTCTTAACACACACACACCTTTGTAATTTCTTGATCTGGTCAGCCAGACTCTGTTTCTCTTCATTCAGTAGACTGATCTGATACTCCAACTCCTCAACCACTTCCGTCTGCTGCTGAAAGAGAGAGAGAGAAAAAGAGAGAGAGAGAGAAGAGGATTTTAGTATACATTGTGAAAGGAGTGTAGACTAAATCAGTCTGAGTGGATTGTTTAGGTTTTAAAGTCACATCACTGCAAAGCTCTCTCTCACTCTCCTACCTGCTGCAAGAGATCATGTTTCTGGGTAATGTAGTTCCCTGTGAGCTCGCCTGACTCCACTCCCACGGCTACATCCACTGTATCCCGCGGCGACGGAAGGGCGGAGCCACAGTTCCTGTAGCTCTGTAATAGGTCGGGAGGCTTCGGAATGTTCAGGCCCACGTCGTCCCACAATTCAAAGTCCTGAACAACCGAACAAGATAGGATGATATGTATGAAAAATGTATGCACTCACTAACTGTAAGTCGCTCTGGATAAGAGCGTCTGCTAAATGACTAAAATGTAAATGTAATATGTTTATTTACTGTATGTAGCCTTATATGACACACTAAATACACCTTGAGTGACAACACAAAGAAACAAACATTACCTGGTCATTTTCATCAGAGAATGTGATGGCCGATAGTTTGTATTCATTCTTTAATAAATATTCATTCACAAGAAAATTCAAGGCTCGCTTCTCCAGTGGGCGGATAGGTTCCTTAGAGTATAGAGACAGATGAAACATCAATCAAATCGAAAAGTCAAGACGTTTTTCAATAAACTGTAATTTTGAAGAAACATTGTGTATTTGCTGCAGTGGTACTGCATACAGTTACTAACACTGTGTAGGAGAGAGTCCGGCCTACCTGAATCTCATGATTTGATTTGTAGTTCTTGTTTCTCTCCTGAGTGTCGCTCTCTAGAAATAAAATAAAGCAACAGAACAGATGAACCCTTCCACTCCAGCGAAAGATGGGAGGAGCTAGAGAGAAGCTCCATAAAAAGGGAGAGATGGAGAGAGGGATGAAATGGGAGTAGAAGTGTTAAGTACGCCACCTGCTGCCTGAGTCAAGTTGGCGCGTAGAGCCTGAATGGTCTCCTTGGCTTTCCGTAGCTCAAACTCCAGCACTGGACAGGAAGTGACATCACAACACACAGGAAGGAAGTGCATCCAACCAAGGAGCAGGAACAAACAAACAAACACAAACAAAAAGATGGCCATGAAAAATCTAACAAAAAAACGACTCCAAAAAAACAACAGGTATTGTAAGAAGCTGAGGCCAAACAAACAAACAACAGGTATTGTAAGAAGCTGAGGCCAAACAAACAAACAACGAGATTGATAAAAAAATAAAAAACAGGAGACATGCAAACTACGGGGTCTAATGAACGCATGCAGCAGAGGATCCTGGGATAGCTGACTAACGGAGAGTCCTTCATTCTATACGCGTGTCTAAGGCTGCATCCCAATAGTCTAGAGTGGCTTCCTCTCCTCATCTCCTTTACTTCATCTGCACTGATCTGATTACACAGGATAGGTGAAAGCAATGTGGAGGACACCTTCTGGGAATCTGCTTTCACCTATCGTGTTGTTTAAGATCAGTGTAGACAAGAGTGAGACAGAGAAAAAACCACTCTATATACTATTGGGATGCAGCCTACAGTGGGGAAAAAAGTATTTAGTCAGCCACCTATTGTGCAAGTTCTCCCACTTAAAAAGATGAGAGAGGCCTGTAATTTTCATCATAGGTACACGTCAACTATGACAGACAAAATGAGGAAAAAAAATCCAGAAAATCACATTGTAGGATTTTTAATGAATTTATTTGCAAATTATGGTGGAAAATAAGTATTTGGTCAATAACAAAAGTTTCTCAATACTTTGTTATATACCCTTTGTTGGCAATGACACAGGTCAAACGTTTTCTGTAAGTCTTCACAAGGTTTTCACACACTGTTGCTGGTATTTTGGCCCATTCCTCCATGCAGATCTCCTCTAGAGCAGTGATGTTTTGGGGCTGTCGCTGGGCAACACAGACTTTCAACTCCCTCCAAAGATTTTCTATGGGGTTGAGATCTGGAGACTGGCTAGGCCACTCCAGGACCTTGAAATGCTTCTTACGAAGCCACTCCTTCGTTGCCCGGGCGGTGTGTTTGGGATCATTGTCATGCTGAAAGACCCAGCCACGTTTCATCTTCAATGCCCTTGCTGATGGAAGGAGGTTTTCACTCAAAATCTCACGATACATGGCCCCATTCATTCTTTCCTTTACACGGATCAGTCGTCCTGGTCCCTTTGCAGAAAAACAGCCCCAAAGCATGATGTTTCCACCCCCATGCTTCACAGTAGGTATGGTGTTCTTTGGATGCAACTCAGCATTCTTTGTCCTCCAAACACGACGAGTTGAGTTTTTACCAAAAAGTTATATTTTGGTTTCATCTGACCATATGACATTCTCCCAATCCTCTTCTGGATCATCCAAATGCACTCTAGCAAACTTCAGACGGGCCTGGACATGTACTGGCTTAAGCAGGGGGACTGCAGGATTTGAGTCCCTGGCGGCGTAGTGTGTTACTGATGGTAGGCTTTGTTACTTTGGTCCCAGCTCTCTGCAGGTCATTCACTAGGTCCCCCCATGTGGTTCTGGGATTTTTGCTCACCGTTCTTGTGATCATTTTGACCCCACGGGGTGAGCTCTTGCGTGGAGCCCCAGATCGAGGGAGATTATCAGTGGTCTTGTATGTCTTCCATTTCCTAATAATTGCTCCCACAGTTGATTTCTTCAAACCAAGCTGCTTACCTATTGCAGATTCAGTCTTCCCAGCCTGGTGCAGGTCTACAATGTTGTTTCTGGTGTCCTTTGACAGCTCTTTGGTCTTGGCCATAGTGGAGTTTGGAGTGTGACTGTTTGAGGTTGTGGACAGGTGTCTTTTATACGGATAACAAGTTCAAACAGGTGCCATTAATACAGGTAACGATGGAGGACAGAGGAGCGTCTTAAAGAAGAAGTTACAGGTCTGTGAGAGCCAGAAATCTTGCTTGTTTGTAGGTGACCAAATACTTATTTTCCACCATCATTTGCAAATAAATTCATAAAAAATCCTACAATGTGATTTTCTGGATTTTTTTTTCTCAATTTGTCTGTCATAGTTGACGTGTACCTATGATGAAAATTACAGGCCTCTCTCATCTTTTTAAGTGGGAGAACTTGCACAATTGGTGGCTGACTAAATACTTTTTTTCCCCACTGTATATAATATGCTAATAGCTGTCTGACCAGGGATTACAATCAATAGATTACAAAAGTGTGTTCCAGGTTATGCAAAAAAATTAGTCTCTGCTCAAATTTGGAGTGGCGATTTTGGCATTGTGGTTGGTCAAATCATCTGTGTTTTAATAGGATATAATATTAGGCCTACGCATAGGACTGGATACTATAGCTGCTACTTGGCCTATAATAGGCTGGACAATAGAACGAGTCAAAATTCACCCAAGGCTGAAAAACGGCAATAGAGCGTTGGCTAAGCTGGAACACTGGCGCGAGCCCATAGCAAATGAATTGAATCGAACGTTCGCAGATTCTCTTCTGACTGGAGTGAAGCTTAGAATTCAATTTCGCCTAAATGGCACAATTTTTTTTTATCCCTTTTTATTTTACCACTACAATCTGTTCTTAGGACGAAACTGAAGGAAAAAACGACTTGTGTAGAAAGTAAACATCCGCACCTCGATGGTGTCAACTGTGCTTATGTCTGCGTAATGAGGAAAAAATTTAAACTTCTGACTATTTCTGGTCTAGTGATCGATGACAACCAAGCTCGCTGCTCAGACTTACATAATTACAAAGAGGAGATTATCATGATTAAAATGGTGTCTGACTTGGGGGAAAAAAATCTACATATACACATTGTGATATATTTTGCGAAATAGACAGACATACCTATATTTCCCCTATAGGAAACAATGGGACGACCTCAGAGTTCCGTGAGTAATTTGTTGTTGTTGTTGTTGTTGACGTTTTAACTACCAGCAATTGGTTCAACGTGGGCAGGTGTCATTGCCAACAATAGCGAAGCAGGCATTGTGACATTGAACAATGGGGTGGGAATAGGACGTTCGGAAGGCGAGTTGGTGCCACGGTGCTCAATAGAACTAATAGGAGCTGGCAGGGTGAAAAATGTCCTAAAATAAGGCCTGTTCTTTCATGATTACTTCAAAACTACGACAAGAAGCTGGGACATATGGTAATATTATGAAACTGGGCTCCATGGCGGATGCAATGAACTAGTTTTTATCAGAAAAAAGCATTGTTAAAAATGTCATGTGTCCAGCCTACCTATAAATTAACAATACTTACAGGAGAACAATGTATATGAATTGTAATTACATATGCTACATTGAGAGGGCTCTAAAACCTCACGTAATAAGTCTCATTGACTACATAAGTGAGATTCAATCAAATAACAAGTGCATGAGAGCAGGAAAAACACTCCACACATTTCTCTTGGGAAACGAAGAAAAGCACATAGGAAGAAGAGAAGCGATGGAAGGAGAGCAGAGAAGACATGTTGCATGGCTGTGCACCGAAGATCTGCCGCTTCAGTAGGTCTAGTCTGTCCCAGTACCAGTCTGTCCCAGTTCAAGTCTGTCCCAGTTCAAGTCTGTCCCAGTTCAAGAGTAAGGGGTCCAGACAATACTTCCCACTGCTGATCAAGAGTGCACAGGATGCAACAAAACGGAAACAAAATGAAGAACTAAAGTGAAGAAGTAAAAAAACTAGAAAGGAAAGAAAAAAGCAGAGAGCTGCTGCCTGGAGGAGTGTTGTCCAGGACTGGAGCCACTGTGCCGGGGTTTGATCAGAACAGCCAGAAAACCCAGAGTTAGACAGCTGGGACGAAGGAGGAGAGAGGAGAGGGAGGTTTTAGGGGGGAGGAGATGCCGAATCACAGGGAGGGAGGGATGGAGGGAGGACAGGGTGGAGGAGTAGAGGGTCTGTGGTTGTGAAGAAAGGACCACAGGCTTGCTCTGCTGCATGGTTACTGGAGATTCCTCCAGAACTCTCATCTTACAAAGCTAAAGGGTAAGGAATTGACATTTGGCATTTTGACATTCAGAAAAGGAAAGATAACAGGCCAATTATCAGTCACATAAAGATATGAGTTTATACAGTTTAAGTCGGAAGTTTACATATACCTTAGCCAAATACATTTAAACTAAGTTTTTCACAATTCCTGACATTTAATCCTAGTAAAAAATCCCTGTCTTAGGTCAGTTAGGATCACCACTTTATTTTAAGAAGGTGAAATGTCAGAATAATAGTAGAGATAATTATTTATTTCAGCTTGTATTTCTTTCATCACATTCCCAGTGGGTCAGAAGTTTACATACACTCAATTAGTATTTGGTAGCATTGCCTTTAAAATGTTTAACTTGGGTCAAACGTTTCGGGTAGCATTCCACAAGCTTCCCACAATAAGTTGGGTGAATTTTGGCCCATTCCTCCTGACAGAGCTGGTGTAACTGAGTCAGGTTTGTAGGCCTCCTTGCTCGCACACGCTTTTTCAGTTCTGCCCACAAATTGTTTATAGGATTGAGGTCAGGGCTTTGTGATGGCCACTCCAATACCTTGACTTTGTTGTCCTTAAGCCATTTTGCCACACCTTTGGAAGTATGCTTGGGGTCATTGTCCATTTGGAAGACCCATTTGCGACCAAGCTTTAACTTCCTGACTGATGTCTTGAGATGTTGCTTCAATATATCCACATAATCTTCCTTCCTCATGATGCCATCTATTTTGTGAAGTGTACCAGTCCCTCCAGCAGCAAAGCACCCCCACAGCATGATGCTGCCACCCCCGTACTTCACGGTTGGGATGGTGTTCTTCGGCTTGCAAGCAACCCCCTTTTTCCTCCAAACATAACGATTGTCATTATGGCCAAACAGTTCTATTTTTGTTTCATCAGACCAGAGGACATTTCTCCAAAAAGTATGATCTTTGTCCCCATGTGCAGTTGCAAACCATAGTCTGGCTTTTTTATGGCAGTTTTGGAGCAGTGGCTTCTTCCTTGGTGAGCGGCCTTTCAGGTTATGTCGATATAGGACTCGTTTTACTGTGGATATACAGTGGGGAGAAGAAGTATTTGATACATTGCCGATTTTGCAGGTTTTCCTACTTACAAAGCATGTAGAGGTCTGTCATTTTAATCATAGGTACACTTCAACTGTGAGAGACGGAATCTAAAAACAAAAATCCAGAAAATCACATTGTATGATTTTTAAGTAATTAATTTGCATTTTATTGCATGACATAAGTATTTGATACATCAGAAAAGCAGAACTTAATATTTGGTACAGAAACCTTTGTTTGCAATTACAGAGATCATACGTTTCCTGTAGGTCTTGACCAGGTTTGCACACACTGCAGCAGGGATTTTGGCCCACTACATACAGACCTTCTCCAGATCCTTCAGGTTTCGGGGCTGTCGCTGGGCAATATGAACTTTCAGCTCCCTCAAAATATTTTCTATTGGGTTCAGGTCTGGAGACTGGCTAGGCCACTCCAGGACCTTGAGATGCTTCTTACGGAGCCACTCCTTAGTTGCCCTGGCTGTGTGTTTCGGGTCGTTGTCATCCTGGAAGACCCAGCCACGACCCATCTTCAATGCTCTTACTGAAGGAAAGAGGTTGTTGACCAAGATCTCGCGATACATGGCCACATCCATCCTCCCCTCAATACGGTGCAGTCGTCCTGTCCCCTTTGCAGGAAAGCATCCCCAAAGAATGATGTTTCCACCTCCATGCTTCACGGTTGGGATGGTGTTCTTGGGGTTGTACTCATCCTTCTTCTTCCTCCAAACACGGCGAGTGGAGTTTAGACCAAAAAGCTCTATTTTTGTCTCATCAGACCACATGACCTTCTCCCATTCTTCCTCTGGATCATCCAGATGGTCATTGGCAAACTTCAGACGGGCCTGGACATGCGCTGGCTTGAGCAGGGGGACCTTGCGTGCACTGCAGGATTTTAATCCATGACGGCGTAGTGTGTTACTAATGGTTTTCTTTGAGACTGTGGTCCCAGCTCTCTTCAGGTCATTGACCAGGTCCTGCTGTGTAGTTCTGGGCTGATCCATCACCTTCCTCATGATCAGTGATGCCCCACGAGGTGAGATCTTGCATGGAGCCCCAGACCGAGGGTGATTGACCGTCATCTTGAACTTCTTCCATTTTCTAATAATTGCGCCAACAGTTGTTGCCTTCTCACTAAGCTGCTTGCCTATTGTCCTGTAGCCCATCCCAGCCTTGTGCAGGTCTACAATTTTTCCCTAATGTCTTTACACAGCTCTCTGGTCTTGGCCATTGTGGAGAGGTTGGAGTCTGTTTGATTGAGTGTGTGGACAGGTGTCTTTTATACAGGTAAAGAGTTCAAACAGGTGCAGTTAATACAAGTAATGAGTGGAGAACAGGAGGGCTTCTTAAAGAAAAACGAACAGGTCTGTGAGAGCCGGAATTCTTACTGGTTGGTAGGTGATCAAATACTTATGTCATGCAATAAAATGCAAATTAATTACCTAAAATCATACAATGTGATTTTCTGGATTTTTGTTTTAGATTCCGTCTCTCACAGTTGAAGTGTACCTATGATAAAAATTATAGACCTCTACATGCTTTGTAAGTAGGAAAACCTGCAAAATCGGCAGTGTATCAAATACTTGTTCTCCCCACTGTAGATACTTTTGTACCTGTTTCCTCCAGCATCTTCACAAGGTCCTTTGCTGTTGTTCTGGAATTGATTTGCACTTTTCGCACCAAAGTATGTTCATCTCTAGGAGATAGAACGTGTCTCCTTCCTGAGCGGTATGACGGCTGCGTGGTCCCATGGTGTTTATACTTTCGTACTATTGTTTATACAGATGAACATGGTACCTTCAGGCGTTTGGAAATTGCTCCCAAGGATGAACCAGACTTGCGGAGGTCTACAATTTATTTTCTGAGGTCTTGGCTGATTTCTTTAGATTTTCCCATGATGTCAAGCAAAGAGGCACTGAGTTTGAAGGTAGGCCTTGAAATACATCCACAGGTACACCTCCAATTTACTCAAATGATGTCAATTAGCCTAGCAGAAGCTTCTAAAGCCATGACATCATTTTCTGGAATTTTCCAAGCTGTTTAAAGGCACAGTCAACTTAGTGTATGTAAACTTCTGACCCACTGAAATTGTGATACAGTGAATTATAAGTGAAATAATCTGTCTGTAAACAATTGTTTGAAAAATTACTTCTGTCATGCACAAAGTAGATGTCCTAACCGACTTGCCAAAATTATAGTTTGTTAACAAGAAATTTGTGGAGTGGTTGAAAAACGAGTTTTAATGACTCCAACCTAAGTTTATGTAAACTTCCGACTTCAACTGTATGTGGAGCTGATGGTTATCAGCCACATAAAAACGATTAGACAGATCAAATTCTGAAGAAAAAAAAAAATATTAGTACTTTGCATCTTATTCACAGTACTGGTCTCTAGCCATCATATCTTTTCTGGCTAAATGAGGAGAACAAATGCTAGGCTAGGCTATATCGGCCTACACCGTTACACAGAGGTCTGTGTAATATAGCCCCTCCTGGACGGACACCTTGCTCCCTCTACTAGTCTGTTCATCCTCTCTGATTTTTTACGTATTCAGTTAATCCTCTGATCTTTAACGTATTCAGTTCATCCTCTGATTTTTAATATATTCAGTTCATCCTCTGATCTTTAACGTATTCAGTTCATCCTCTGATCTTTAACGTATTCAGTTCATCCTCTGATTTTTAACGTATTCAGTTCATCCTCTGATTTTTTACGTATTCAGTTCATCCTCTGATCTTTAACGTATTCAGTGAAGATTAGCTGGTGGGGGTCGTGAGATAAAGTGTGAATTTTACAACCAGTGACATTGACAGGTCCTGCGAGAGAAAATAACACTGTCTCAATTACATTTACAATTACATGGACTTCACAAAATAGATGGCATCATGAGGAAGGAAAATTATGTGGATATATTGAAGCAACATCTGTAGACATCTGTCAGGAAGTTAAAGCTTGGTCGCAAATGGGTCTTCCAAATGGACAATGACCCCAAGCATAGCTTAAGGACAACAAAGTCAAGGTATTGGAGTGGCCATTACAAACCCCTGACCTCAATCCTATAGAACATTTGTGGGCAGAACTGAAAAAGCGTGTGCAAGCAAGGAGGCCTACAAACCTGATTCAGTTACACCAGCTCTGTCAGGAGGAATGGGCCAAAATTCACCCAACTTATTGTGGGAAGCTTGTTGAAGGCAACCCGAAACGTTTGACCCAAGTTAAACAATTTAAAGGCAATGCTACCAAATACTAATTGAGTGTATGTAAACTTCTGACCCACTGGGAATGTGATGAAAGAAATACAAGCTGAAATAAATAATTCTCTCTACTATTATTCTGACATTTCACATTCTTAAAATAAAGTGGTGATCCTAACTGACCTAAAACAGGGAATTTTTACTAGGATTAAATGTCAGGAATTGTGAAAAACTGAGTTTAAATGTATTAGGCTAAGGTGTATGTCAACTGTATCTCGCCTTCTTCATGTCCGTCTCTCGATCTCTGCCCTGTCAGGACAGGACAGGTACATCTTGTCTTACCTGCCACCCTCTCGTCCGACTCCCGGTTCCCGTCATCAGAGTAACGGGCGAAGTCCAGAGAGTCCAATGTGCTGATGCTGCCCGCTCGGTCTGGCAGGGGGAAAGGCACAGAGAAAGCAATCAATCAATCAGCCCATTCATGTAGTGATCATTACTCTATTCACCACTCATCACCCTGACTATAAACAACAACATGACCAAACATTATATGTGGAGAGTGGACAAGGGGGTAGACAACACCCAAACCGGTTTGTTTTCTATGTAATACATCATCCTGAGGGGTATCCTACCAAGCAGGTTTGAGGAGTTAGCGAGGTAACTTTGGTCAACTCTGAGTTCAACTCGGGATAACCGGTCATACAAAAGAGGCTCACCTTTTAGCCAGGTACATTTTTATGGCAACGAATCCTTCAGAACTAACCTGCTCCGGGGCAGGCTAACTCAGGGCTAACTCAGGGCTAACTCAGGGCTAACTAAGGGCTAACTAAGGGCTAACTAAGGGCTAACTAAGGGCTAACTAAGGGCTAACTCCACTTACCCTGAATGAAATTACTGAGTTGAGGACCAATTAAATCAGATTCCATCCTTCTCGCAAAGATTGCATCATCATCCCCTTCATTTGAAGACGACGACTGACTAAATATTTTAATTTAAATATATCACATTACACATTCAGTAATGACAGAATGCATTTTAAACTTCACGCAATGTAACACTTTTGTATGACTTAATACAAATAAATATTGCACCCCAAAGACAGCATCAACGATAAGGTACAAAATAAAGACGGCCTTCTAAAAACCTTCCACATCAAAGCATCATCCTGCTGAATTTGCAAGATAACTTTTCTTTCATTATGATTTCGGCACAAATAAAAACGTGTCACTGACTCGCCAATGGATTGATGTTTCAGCATTGTCTCAATGAATAGTTCGCCGTTCGACTAGCCATGTGCGACATGCACGCACAGTGCAGGTGGACGAGCAATATCCACCGTCGTAGTATGGATGAAGCTTGAGCTGGAATGTGAAGCTAACTGAAGCTGGTTAGCTTTAGTAAACCCTGACTAGATCTAGCTTGCTTGGTAGGATACCCCTCTGGTTTCAGAAACACACCAGCATGAGATTCAAAACAATGGAAATGCAGGCCTAGATGTAGAATGTGATGATAATCAATCAACAACTATATCGTTTCGGTATGTTACAGGCTTAGTTTTCCTTTTAGTAAGCCTATATCCCTGTCCAACTACAGCCAGCCTACTTTTCACTCCAACCTCAAGAAAGATAGCATAGTGAAACCAAAGGCAGAGAGATCATCATTCATTCTGGGAGTAGATAGACCAGACTAGACTGTGGTAAGTAGGAGTGTATGTTAAGGTAGAGCATTGGTTCCCAAACTGTGGATTGTGCCTCCTAAATATATAAATATATTGCAAATCTATAAAAAAAACAGATATACCTTATTTACATAAGTATTCAAACCCTTTGTTATGAGATTAGAAATTGAGCTCAGGTGCATCTTGTTTCCAATGATCATCCTTAAGATGTTTATACAACATGATTGGAGTCCACCTATGGTAAATTCAATTGACTGGACATGATTTGGAAAGGCACACACGTGTCTATATAAGGTCCCACAGTTGACAGTGCATGTCAGAGCAAAAACCAAACCATGAGGTCGAAGGAATTGTCCGTAGAGTTTTGAGACAGGATTGTGTCGAGGCACAAATCTGGGGAAGGATGCCAAAACATTTCTGCAGCATTGAAGGTCTGATTATCTGGTCTGATGAAACCAAGATTGAACTCTTTGGCCTGAATGCCATGCGTCACGTCTGGAGGAAACCTGGCACCATCCCTACGGTGAAGCATGGTGGTGGCATCATCATGGTGTGGGGATGTTTTTCAGCGGCAGGGACTGGGAGACTAGTCAGGATCGAGGGCAAGATGAATGGAGCAAAGTACAGAAATCCTTGATGAAAACCTGCTCCAGAGCACTCAGGACCTCAACCCTAAGCACACAGCCAAGACAACACAGGAGTGGCTTCAGGACAAGTCTCTGAATGTCTTTGAGTGGCCCAGCCAGAGCCCGGACTTGAAAATAGCTGTGCAGCGACGCTCCCCATCCAACCTGACAGAGCTTGAGAGGATCTGCAGAGAAGAATGGGAGAAACTCCCCAAATACAGGTGTGCCAAGCTTGTAACGTCATACCCAAGAAGACTCGAGGCTGTAATCACTGCCACAGGTGCTTCAACAAAGTACTGAGCAAAAGGTCTGAATATTTATGTAAAAGAGATATTTCTGTGTTGTTGTTTTCATACAGTTGCAAAAATGTTTTTGCCGAGATCTTAGTCGCGCAATTTTACATCTAACTAAGATGTTTGGTGCAGTATTTCTCAAGTGAATAAATGTGCATGAGAACGAGTCATCTCTCATTGAATGACAACAGGCACTTCACTGAAGAATTCCTACTGTTGACCAATCACCGACGAGGGGGAGTAAACACGGCTACCCGAACAGCCGGAAGAAGCCTTGCCGAAGTTCAAAACGGACAAAAACGTCACAAAATGTTGTCCTAATATGCACAAACTGTTCCGAACTGTTTCAGCTGGGAAGCATGCTACTACCAAACCAGAAGTGATGCCACAGTATAGAATGTGAGTCACTTGGTCAGATCTGATCCTGTGGCCACACAAAGCACACACACACACTCAGTCCTGTGACTGCCAAGGGAGGGTGTGTGAGACTGTGTCCATTCACTGCCAAAATGTTTATTGTGTGTGTGTGTGTGTGTGTGTGTGTGTGTGTTCTCAGGTCTGTGCCCATGGCTTATATTGTCCTCTCTGGTGTTTGAGAACAGACAGCCTGACATTTCATACAGACCCATCTTTCCAGTTAGCCCCCTCCCAATCAATGAGCAACAGTGCAGTACGTTGTGGGACGCTAATTGCAACACAACATTCTCAGTGTCTATTTGGCTGCAGGGTGGTGAGAACACTCTGGTGCTTCAGACAGAGAGAGAGAGAGAGAGAGAAAGATGCAGAGAGAGAGTCAGCGCCACAGGTAACTTCCACAAAGCAGTGAACGAAGGCAAGAAGAGCCTTCTATGCCATCAAAAGGAACATAAAATTTGACATAACAATTAGGATCTGGCTAAAAATACTTGAATCAGTTATAGAACCCATTGCCCTTTATGGTTGTGAGGTCTGGGGTCCGCTCACCAACCAAGAATTCACAAAATGGGACAAAGACCAAATTGAGACTTTGCATGCAGAATTCTGCAAAAATATCCTCAGTGTACAACGAAAAACACCAAATAATGCATGCAGAGCAGAATTAGGCAGAGAGAGAGAGAGGCAGAGAGAGAAAGAAAGAGGCAGAGAGAGAGAGAGAGAGAGAGGCAGAGAGAGGTAGAGAGAGAGAGAGGGAGAGAGGCAGAAAAGAGAGGCGCAGAGAGAGAGAAAGGCAGAGAGAGAGAGAGAGGCAGAGAGAGAGAGGCAGAGACAGAGAGAGAGGTAGAGAGAGAGAGAGGCAGAGAGAGGTAGAGAGAGAGAGAGGGAGAGAGGCAGAAAAGAGAGGCGCAGAGAGAGGCAGAGAGAGAGAGAGGCAGAAAGAGAGCGAGGCAGAGAGAGAGAGAGGCAGAGAGAGAGAGAAAGGCAGAGAGAGAGAGCGAGAGAGAGGCAGAGAGAGCGAGAGAGAGGCAGAGAGCGAGAGAGAGGCAGAGAGTGAGAGAGGCAGAGAGCGAGAGAGAGGCAGAGAGAGAGAGAGGCAGAGATTGAGAGAGAGAGAGGAAGAGGCAGAGAGAGAGAGAGAGAGAGAGAGGTAGAGAGAGAGAGAGAGGTAGAGGCAGAGAGAGAGAGAGAGGCAGAGAGAGAGAGAGAGGCAGAGAGAGAGAGAGGCAGAGAGAAAGAGAGGGGCAGAGAGGCAGAGAGAGAAAGGCAGAGAGAGAGAAAGAGAGGGGCAGAGAGGCAGAGAGAGAGAGGCAGAGAGAGAGAGAGAGAGGCAGAGAGACAGAGAGAGAGGCAGAGAGAGTGAGAGAGGCAGAGAGAGAGAGAGAGAGAGGGAGAGGCAGAGAGAGAGAGAGAGGGAGAGGCAGAGAGAGAGAGGCAGAACGAGTAAAGAGAGAGGCAGAGAGAGAGAGAGGCAGAGAGAGTGAGAGGCATAGAGATTGAGGCAGAGAGAGAGAGAGAGGCAGAGAGAGAGAGAGAGGCAGAGAGAGAGAGAGAGGCAGAGAGAGTGAGAGGCAGAGAGAGTGAGAGAGGCAGAGAGAGAGAGAGGCAGAGAGAGAGAGAGGCAGAGAGAGAGAGAGGCAGAGAGAGAGAGAGGCAGAGAGAGTAAAGAGAGAGGCAGAGAGAGAGAGGCAGAGAGAGTGAGAGGCAGAGAGAGAGAGGCAGAGAGAGAGAGCGAGGCAGAGAGAGTGAGAGGGAGAGGCAGAGAGAGAGAGAGGGAGAGGCAGAGAGAGAGAGGTAGAGAGAGCGAGAGAGTTACAACACTGTATATATACATAATATGACATTTGAAATGTCTTTATTCTTTTGAAACTTCTGAGTGTAATGTTTACTGTTAATATTTATTGTTTATTTCACTTTTGTTTACTATCTACTTCACTTGCTTTGGCAATGTTAACACACGTTTCCCATGCCAATAAAGCCCTTAAATTGAAATTGAAATTGAATTGAGAGAGAGAGGCAGAGAGAGAGAGAGAGGCAGAGGCAGAGAGAGAGGGAGAGAGAGAGAGAGAGAGAGAGAGAGAGAGAGGGGTAGAGAGAGAGAGAGAGAGAGAGAGAGAGAGAGAGAGAGAGAGAGAGAGAGAGAGAGAGAGAGAGAGAGAGAGAGAGAGAGAGGCAGAGGCAGAGAGAGGCAGAGAGAGAGAGAGAGGCAGAGAGAGAGAGAGAGGCAGAGAGAGAGAGAGGCAGAGAAGGAAAACCAGTGAAGAACAAACACTATTGTAAATACAACCCATATTTATGTTTATTTATTTTCCCATTTGTACTTTAACTATTTGCACATTGTTACAACACTGTATATATACATAATATGACATTTGAAATGTCTATATTCTTTTGGAACTTCTGAGTGTAATGTTTATTTCACTTTTGTTTACTATCTACTTCACTTGCTTTGGCAATGTTAACATACGTTTCCCATGCCAATAAAGCCCTTCAATTGAATTTGTATTGAAAATTGAGAGCGAGAGAGACATAGAGACAGAGAGAGAGAGAGAGAGAGAGAGAGAGAGAGAGAGAGAGAGAGAGGGACACAGAGAGAGAGAGAGAGAGAGAGAGAGAGAGAGAGAGAGAGAGAGAGAGAGAGAGAGAGAGAGGGACTCTAGGCCTGGCTGGCCCAACAGGCGTCTGTCTCTACAGGAGACTCCTCACCTCTATACCCACTGACAGCTAGGGCTGTGACGTTTATGGCATTTTGGGTAACTATTAACTGTCCTGCAAATAGCCACGGTTATTGTCATAAATTGTCATTTAAAAATACATATATGTTTTGAGCTTGTAATGCATCTTTGAAGATTTGCTTCGACATACCTAATGAATACAACACAGCTCTGGCTCTGGTGACCCGATTATACGATAATTGTGCTAGCCCTACTGACAGGGAGGTGGAGAACAGTAAATCAGAGTCAATACTACAATAGATCTATTCTACAGCATGATGGCTGAATGATCAAGTACATAGACAGTGCAGGCCTTTAGACTGAGATGTGTCCACACCCACACACACTCACCCCACTTAATAGAAGATAGAGCTATGAGCAGGAGCCCAGAACAGAAACAGGTGGAGCAGACCCAAACGTCCCATTGTGTTATTAAATCAGCCTCTCCCAGCCCTGCAGCAAATCTGTGTCCGTGTGTGTTTTCTTCTTACTGTGTGCATGTTTATGTGTGTGTGTGTGATTTCTTCTAACCTATTAAATGTGTTCTTCCTGGTCTGTGTGAGCAAGTGTGTGCTTGACTGTGTGTGCCTAGTGCCCAAGAGAGCAGGGTAGCAGGCTAGGCCTTGGCTAAGTCTTTTCAACGAACAGAGTGGCTAGCTAAAACAGAGCGCTAATGCTAATAGCTTAGTCTCTGAATGAACTTGGAGTTGAGCAAGCAGACTGTAGCGAGATGCTAATCAGCTAGCCACAAAAAGAAAACAATAAGCTGGGGGAGAGAGAGAGAGAGAGAGAGGAGCATTGTGCAAATGGGTGGAGGGAGCTCGTCCTCCAGCTACTCTTGCTTAATGAGTAGCCTAACCTGAGGACTTGTATTAGGCCTAGTGTTTAGGCTTCAGCTCCGTGGGACATGGTGTTGAGTTGTGCAGTGGCCTGCTGCACCTGTTGGAACAGCTAATGTACAATGTTAGAACATAAACTATTTATATATTTTTTACGGGCCCTAAAACTCCTATGTTAACAGCTCAATCAATATCATTCCATTTGTACAGGCCTGCTTGAAACCTGGAAAGAGTGAGCAGAGGAGGCAGGGGCAAGGAAACCCTCCCCTGGTTGTAGGGATGTCCCTTGGGGTAGACCCTTAAGCTGTCCCCCGCTCTCTCCTTTCTCGCCACCTGTTTATCAGTGAAGTTAACACAATAGAGGTCAGGCCGAGTTCCTCTCAACATCCTGTTCTTAAGACCAGATCTAGAATCACCAAATCCTAACCTTAATACTGTGGGGTGAAACGCTAAACTGACCATAGATCAGTGTCTGAGGACAACTTCATCCAAGCCCTCGCCCATCCCTAGAGTTAAAATCAAAAATCAAAATCACATTTTATTTCTCACATGCTTCATAAAGAACAGGTGTAGACTAACAGTGAATAGTAACTTACGGGCATTTGCCAACAATGCAGAGAGAAAAATACAAAAATAACACAAGCAATGCCCCCTGGGATACCTCAGTCCTACAGCTCCACGGCACCAGCGAGGTGCCACAGACAGAGAGGCAATTAGGCTTAGCCATGAGCTGAACAATGACTGCTAAACATAAAGGCTAGTAGGCTACATGATTAGTTGGAATACTTCTATCATGACAAGCATCCTTTCCTTCCTCCCTCCCTTCCAAGAGAGCCTAATCATCACTGATCTCACATGACTGGACAGGTGCAAGCTGTATAGAGGAACCCCTGCTTTCCCCTATCCAGTTTTGTTAGATCGGGTAGGACTAAGTAAGGAAAGTGGGAGGCACATCACACAATCATGGAAACGCAGTTTACGCAGCTCAGGCTTCTATTCTTTTCGTAGCTTTTATCAGTAGAAAGGGATTGTCATTGGGCTGTGGCGGTCACAAAATTTCGTCAGCCGGTGATTGTCAAGCAAATAACTGTCAGTCTCACGGTAATTGACCATTAATTAACATAAACACATTTAGCATCTCCTGGCTTCCACACATAGCCTACAAGCCACTGATGCAGACCTTTGGAACATCTACATTTTAGAAAGTCTAATAAATCCATGTAATGTAGCCTAAACCATCACAGTAAATCCATTATTTATTTTAGACAGGTCTAAAGAAGAATGATATGAAGATAATGTCGTCTATTTCAGAAGAACAGAATAACAAACTCTGAGTTGTCCTTATGTTAGGTTCTGATATGGCTATGCCAAATGGCTGTGGGCTACACTAGTTAAATTTAGCAGACAGGATTTGCTTAGAATTCTGTGGCATTATTTTATATTATTGTATAGTATGAAGAATACAATTGAACAAAGCTGAATAAAATAGAAAGGATATTTTCTCCAAACGATTTGAGGGAGTGCGCACATGCGGCTATTCTATGTTGAGCAGTTAACAAAGAAACAGGTACTCCTATATGCTTAATTTAGAGTTATCAATTGAAATGTAGTTGTGATACAAACGTTGGGCTGTATGTTTAGATTTTTAATACATTCTAAGGCTGCATGATGCGACTCTAATGATGATATGAAAAAAGTTGCATGAAAGGCATGAGCTCTGCTTTGTTTTTTGCACAGGCTGTACACACTTCATCAGTCTCTCATTCACTATTTGACAAGCACTTGATAATGCCTCGAATTTCACGGTGGCATCCCCTTTGTATGGCCGTAATGCACCCTAAAACAATCCATGCCTTTTGCGGCCAGGGGCCGTTGTGCCCTTGGCTCGGAGTGCTGCGTTGTGCCCTCCTCCCTGAGTGCTGCGTGCTCCGAAGCACCTCTCACTCACATGGCTCTCCACCACGTGATCGGGTCTTTCTCACAGGCTACAAGTGAAGACAGACACATCAGGGACGCAACTGCGCACGTCCTTATCCAATTCCGAGGTGCATATTGAAGATATTGGAAGAACTGTCGACATTTACTTTTCGTTAGCCAACAAGATGAGTATGCCTAACGAACAGCAAAAGCACTAGCCTATGTCAATATACTATCCCCCATAGTACAAAAGTTGACCTATTCTATTCTGTGAGAGAAATAAATATTCCAAACATAGTCTGGGACAGTTGTGGGATGCGATACATCCCAAATGAATACAACCACTACCATCAAAATTATAAAGGTGCATTTTTATGGTGAAAATGATCTTCCCCAAACTTGAAACTCACGCACTGCTTATGTATGCCAGTTAGGCTCTACACCCCTTGTAAAGCGGATTAATGTGCTTAATTTTAAGAAGTTATTTGGCCACTTTAGTTGTGATACAAACCTTATCAAAACATATAGGCCTATGGGCTAGGCTACATGAGGTGTGCGACTATGATTAGAAAAAGTCGCAAAAAATGGCATTGTTTCTTGCCTTATGCTGAGCATCATTAACAAGTGATAATATATATATTTCACAAGTGATAGGCTAATAGTCACCCATCAGACTATTCTTGATTTATCTTGTCTTTACATATACATTTGTCAAATTTGTTTTGATTTAGAATGGACCATTATCATGCACCTGTCTCGAAACAGAGGCAGCGGGAAAAAATAAATGTAATCTATGCACTTAAATAGCGAATGGAGGACGCTTTTCTCATGGTTCATTTTCATGCCAGTCAGGTAGGCTATACTCCAGTTGTAAAGAGAAGCAATGTGCTTAATATTAGGAAAGTTGAGAAATAAATAAATATAGTAGGCCTAGAAAGCTGATGGGATCCTGCTCTTTTTAGTAGAGGCCATCACTCTGTTTTCTCACGCAATTGCATAGCCTATAGAAATGTTGCACAACATGAGCTCATGGGCTCTCATGAAGTGTTAGATTAGATTTGTGAATACATTTGCATTGATGTCAGAGTGATTTGAGGGACAATAGAGTGCTGCGTACCAGGCAATTAGCAAGTTTGACTTTTTTCACATTTTGTTGTGCCTGAATTTAACATGGATTAAATTGAGATGTTTTGTCACTGGCCTATACACAATAGCCCATAATGTCAATGTGGAATTATGTTTTTTGAAATTATTACAAATTAGTTAATAATGAAAAGCTGAAATGTCTTGAGTCGATAAGTATTCAACCTCTTTGTTGTGGGAAGCCTAAATAAATTCAGGAGTAAAAATGTGCTTAACAAGTCACATAATAAGATGCATGGACTCTGTGTGCAATAATTGTGTTTAACATGATTTATGAATGACTGCCTCATCTCTGTAACCCACACATACAATTATCTGTAAGGTCCCTCTGTCAAGCAGTGAATTTCAAACACAGATTCAACCACAAACACCAGAGGTTTTCCAATGCCTCGCAAAGAAGGGAACCAATTGGTAGATGGGTAAAAAAAAAGCAGAAGCAAACATTGAATATCCCTTTGAGCATGGTGAAGTTATTAATTACACTTGACTACAAAGACACAGGTGTCCTTCAGTTGCTGGAGAGGAAGGAAACCGCTCAGGTATTTCACCATGAGGCCAATGGTGACTATAAAACAGTTGCAGAGTTTAATGGCTGTGATAGGAGAAAACTTAGGATGGATCAACAACATTGTAGTTACTCCACAATACTAACCTAATTGACCAAGTGAAAATAAGGAAGTCTGTACATAATAAAAAATATTCCAAAACGTGCATCCTGTTTGCAACCAGGTACAAAAGTAATACTGCAAGAAATGTGGCAAAGCAATTAACTCTTTGTCCTGAATACACTTCAAATTTTTACATTTTAGTCATTTAGCAGACGCTCTTATCCAGAGCGACTTACAGTTAGTGAGTGCATATATTTTCTTACTGGACCCCCGTGGGAATCGAACCCACAAAGTATTATGTTTGGGGCAAATCCAATACAACACATTACTGAGTACCACTCTCCATATTTTCAAGCATAGTGGTGGCTGCATCATGTTATGGGTATTCTTGTAATCGTTTAGGACTGGGGAGGTTTTCAGGATAAAAAATTTACGGAATGGAGCTAAGCACAGGCAAAATCCTAGAGGAACACCTGATTCAATTCTGCTTTCCACCAGACACTGGGAGATGAATTCACTTTTCAGCAGGTCAATAACCTAAAACACAAGGCCAAATCTACACAGGAGTTGCTTACCAAGAAGACAGTGAATGTTGCTGAGTGGCTGAGTTACAGTTTGGACTTAAATCTGCTTGAAAATCTATGGCAAGACCTGTATAGCAATGAAAATAATAATGGGCAAATTTAGCACAATCCAGGTGTGGAAAACTCTTAGAGACTTACCCAGAAAGACTCACAGCTGTAATTGCTGCCAAAGGTGCTTCTACAAAGTATTGACTCAGGGGTGTGAATACTTATGTAAATGAGATATTTATGTATTTAATTTTTCTATACATTTGCAAAAATGTCTAAAAACATGTTTTCACTTTGTCACTATGTAGATGGGTGAGAAAAATACACTTTTTATTTTGAATTCAGGCTGTAACACAACTAAATGTGGAATACAGTGCCTTGCAAAAGTATTCATCCCCCTTGGCGTTTTTCCTATTTTGTTGCATTACAACCTGTAATTTCAATGGATTTTTATTTTGATTTCATGTAATGGACATACACAAAATAGTCAAAATTGGTGAACTGAAATTAAAATAATACCTTGTTTCAAACACCCCTAAGTAAGGGGCACCACCAAGCAAGCGGCACCATGAAGACCAAAGAGCTCTCCAAACAGGTCAGAGACAAAGTTGTGGAGAAGTACAGATCAGGGTTGGGTTATAAAAAAATATCAGAAACTTTGAAGATCCAACGGAACACCATTAAATCCATTATTTAAAAAAATTGAAAGAATATGGCACCACAACAAACCTGCCAAGAGAGGGCCGCCCACCAAAACTCATAGACCAAGCAAGGAGGGCATTAATCAGAGAGGCAACAAAGACACCAAAGATAACCCTGAAGGAGCTGCAAAGTTCCACAGCTGAGATTGGAGTATCTGTTCATAGGACCACTTTAAGCCATACACTCCACAGAGCTGGGATTTACGGAAGAGTGGCCAGAAAAACGCCATTGCTTAAAGAAAAAAATATGTTTGCTTGTGGGAGACTCCCCAAACATATGGAAGAAGGTACTCTGGTCAGATGAGACTAAAAGTGACCTGTTTGGCCATCAAGGAAAACGCTATGTCTGGCGCAAACCCAACACCTCTCATCACCCGAGAACACCATCCCCAGAGTGAAGCATGGTGGTGGCAGCATCATGCTGTGGGGATATTTTTCCATCGGCAGGGACCGGGAAACTGGTCAGAATTGAAGGAATGATGGATGGCGCTAAATACAGGGAAATTCTTGAGGGAAACCTGTTTCAGTCTTCCAGAGATTTGAGACTGGGACGGAGGTTCACCTTCCAGCAGGACAATGACCCTAAGCATACTGCTAAAGCAACACTCGAGTGGTTTAAGGGGAAACATTTAAATGTCTTGGAATGGCCTAGTCAAAGCCCAGACCTCAATCCAATTGAGAATCTGTGGTATGACTTAAAGACTGCAGTACACCAGCAGAACCAATCCAACTTGAAGGAGCTGGAGCAGTTTTGCCTTGAAGATTTGGCAAAAATCCCAGTGGCTAGATGTGCCAAGCTTATAGAGACGTACCCCAAGAGACTTGCAGCTGTAATTGCTGCAAAATTGGCTCTAAAATGTATTGACTTTGGGGGGTGAATAGTTATGCACACTCAAGTTCTGTTTTTTTGTCTTATTTCTTGTTTGTTTCACAATAAAAAATATTTTGCATCTTCAAAGTGGTAGGCATGTTGTGTAAATCAAATGATACACCCCCCCCCCCCCAAAAAAGGCAACAAAATAGGAAAAATGCCAAGGGGGGTGAGTACTTTCGCAAGCCACTGTAAGTCAAGGGGTATGAATACTTTTTGAAAGCACTGTAGAGGCAGTTAGCGACAGCTAAAGACAGCTACAGGCAGTTAGAGAGAGACAGAAGAGAGATAGGCCTAGTTAGTATTGGAACTATAGCACAGAGCCATGTATAGCCATCTTCAGCAGCAGCCTACATGACGTCAGGATGCAAATACAGTTGAAGTCGGAAGTTTACATACACCTTAGCCAAATACATTTAAACTCAGTTTTCACAATTCCTGACATTTAATCCTAGTAAACATTCCCCGTCTTAGGTCAGTTAGGATCACAACTTAATTTTAAGAATGTGAAATGTCAGAATAATAGTAGAGAGAATTATTTATTTCAGCTTTTATTTCTTTCATCACATTCCCAGTGAGTCAGACGTTTACATACACTAAATTAGTATTTGGTAGCATTGCCTTTAAATTGTTTAACTTGGGTCAAAGGTTTTGGGTAGCCTTCCACAAGCTTCCCACAATAAGTTGGGTGAATTTTGTCCCATTCTTCCTGACAGAGGTGGTGTAACTGAGTCAGGTTTGTAGGCCTCTTTGCTCGCACATGCTTTTTCAGTTTTGCCCACAAATGTTCTATAGGATTGAGGTCAGGGGTTTGTGATGGCCACTCCAATACCTTGACTTTGTTGTCCTTAAGCTATGCTTGGGGTCATTGTCCATTTGGAAGACCCATTTGTGACCAAGCTTTAACTTCCTGACTGATGTCTTGAGATGATGCTTCAATATATCCACATAATTTTCTTCCTCATGATGCAAAGCACCCCCACAGCATGATGCTGCCACCCCTGTGCTTCACGGTTGGGATGGTGTTCTTCGGCTTGCAAGCAACCCCCTTTTACCTCCAAACATAACGATGGTCATTATGGCCAAACAGTTCTATTTTTGTTTCATCAGACCAGAGGACATTTCTCCAAAAAGTACAATCTTTGTCCCCATGTGCAGTTAAAAAAACCATAGTCTGGCTTTTTTATGGCGGTTTTGGAGCAGTGGCTTCTTCCTTGCTGAGCGGCCTTTCAGGTTATGTCGATGTAGGACTCGTTTTACTGTGGATATAGATACTTTAGTACCCGTTTCCTCCAGCATCTTCACAAGGTCCTTTGCTGTTGTTCTGGGATTGATTTGCACTTTTCGCACCAAAGTACGTTCATCTCTAGGAGACAGAATGCGTCTCCTTCCTGAGCGGTATGACGGCTGCGTGGTCCCATGGTGTTTCTACTTGCGTACTATTGTTTTATACAGATGAACGTGGTACCTTCAGGCGTTTGGAAATTGTTCCCATGGATGAACCAGACTTGTGGAGGTCTACAATTTTTTTCCCTGAGGTCTTGGCTGATTTCTTTTGATTTTCCCATGTGCTCCCGAGTGGCGCAGCAGTCTAAGGCACTGCATCTCAGTGCTTGAGGCGTCACTACAGACCCCCTGGCTCAGTTCCAGGCTGTATCACAACCGGCCGTGATTGGGAGTCCCATAGGGCGGCGCACAATTGGCCCAGCGTCGTCCGGGTTTGGCCGGTGTAGGCCGTCATTGTAAATAAGAATTGGTTCTTAACTGACTTGCCTAGTTAAATAAAGGTACAATAAAAAAAAATGTCAAGCAAAGAGGCACTGAGTTTGAAGGTAGGCCTTGAAATACATCCACTGGTACACCTCCAATTGACTCAAATGATGTCAATTAGCCTATCAGAAGCTTCTAAAGCCATGACATAATTTTCTGGCATTTTCCAAGCGGTTTAAACTGTAATGTAAACTTCTGACTCACTGGAATTGTGATACAGTGAATTATAAGTTAAATAATCTGTCTGTAAACAATTATTGGAAAAAATTACTTGTGTCATGCACAAAGTAGATGTCCTAACCGACTTGCCAAAACTCTAGTTTGTTAACAAGAAATGTGTGGAGTGGTTGAAAAACAAGTTTTAATGACTTGTGTATGTACACTTCCGACTTCAACTGTATCTCAATTACTAGACTGGTATTTTTTTTATTTAACCTTTACTTAACTAGGAAAGTCAGTTAAGAACAAATTCTTATTTACAATGATGGCCTACCAAAAGGCAAAAGGTTTCCTTCGGGGACGGGGGCTGGGATTTAAATAAATAATAATAAAAACTATATAGGACAAAACACACATCATGACAAGAGAGACACCACAACACTTCATAAAGAGAGACCTAAGACAACAACATAGCATGTCAGCAACACATGACAACACAGCATGGTAGCAACACAACATGACAACAACATGGTAGCAACACAACATGGCAGCAGCACAACATGGTAGCAGCACAAAACATGGTACAAACATTATTGGGCACAGACAACAGCACAAAGGGCAAGAAGGTAGAGACAACAATACATCACACGAAGCAGCCACAACTGTCAGTAAGAGTGTCCATGACTGAGTCTTTGAATGAAGAGATGGAGATAAAACGGTCTAGTTTGAGTGATTTTTTGCAGCTCGTTCCAGTCGCTAGATGCAGCGAACTGAAAAGAGGAGCGACCCAGGGATGTGTGTGCTTTGGGGACCTTTAACAGAATGTGACTGGCAGAACAGGTGTTGTATGTGGAGGATGAGGACTGCAGTAAGTATCTCAGAAAGGTGGGAGTGAGGCCTAAGAGGGTTTTATAAATAAGCATCAACCAGTGGGTCTTGCGATGGGTATTCAGAGATGACCAGTTTACAGAGGAGTATAGAGTGCAGTGATGTGTCCTATAAGGAGCATTGGTAGCAAATATGATGGCCGTATAAAGAAGGTTGTCTGATAGGCCTTTTCAGGTTGCCAGCTACCTATTCATAGTCACTACTATTCTGGTTCGTGGACTACTGGAAATGGAAGGCCAAGCACGCCCCCATTCACATCGACAGGGCTGTAGTGGAGCGGGTCGAGGGCTTCAAGTTCCTCTGTATCTACATCACTAAGGATCATGGTCCAAACACACCAACACAGTCGTGAAGAGGGCATGACAACGCCCCTCAGGAGGCATTAAAGATTTGGCATGAACCCTCAGATCCTCAAAAAGTTCAACAACTGCACCATCAAGAACATCTTGACTGGCTGCATCACCGCTCGGTATGGCAACTGCTTGCCGCTACAGGGTAGTGGGTAATGTGTACGGACCAGTACCTCACTGGAGCCGAGCTCCCTGCCATCCAGGACCTCTGTACCAGGCGGTGTCAGAGGAAGGCCTAAAAAACTGTCAAAGACTCCAGCCACAGACTGCTCTCTTTGCTACAGCACGGCAAGCGGTACCAATGCACCAAGTCTGGAACCAACAGGAACCTGAACAGCTTCTACCCCCACGCCATAAGCGTTCTGAACAAGACTGCTAATTAGTTAATCAAATGGCTTCCTGGACTGCCAGCATATACCTTTTTTGCATACTGGACTCTACCCACACACTCACACCTCAACACACACACACGCATACTGAAGTCACACACATTTTCACACTCAACACATACGCTGCTGCTAGTCACTTAACCCCTACCTATATGTACAGTACATAACTACCTCAGTTACCTTGCATCCCTGCACATCGACTCGGTACTTGTACTCCCTGAATATAGCAGTTATTTTCTACTCCCTATATAGAGCCATGTTATTTTTACTCGTTATTTTTATTCGTTATTCACCGTGTCAGTATTTATATTCTTAATTAAATGTTTTATCTTATCTTTAACTCTGCATTGTTGGAAAATAACCCGTAAGTAAGCATTTCACTGTTAGTCTACACCTGTTGTCTTCGAAGCATGTAACAAATACAATTTCATTTGATTTGGTTGCATCTGTTCCAAGCAGTTGACACCTAGGGGAGAAACTCCCGTCTCACAGGTTAACAAAGGTAGGTGAGCTAACTCTGTACGATTAGTGAATTTCCCGTGGTTTCCATTGCTATTATCTAATCTAGTTAGCTAGCTAGAGCGAAAGACAGGTGTCGTATCGAATTTCGTTTATTCTGCATAGCCAGACCAATGTTGGCTGACAAGCACCGTGCCAACATTGTTTCCCCATTGAATAACAAGTTGGCTGCTATCTAACTAGCACACATAGCTATCTACATTATAATGCATTTTGGTTATAAATTAGCTAGTACGGTTAGCGAATAGCTACTTACTTAGCGGTCCACCTTGCCCCAGTCCTTGGTCTTTACAAGCGGGCGGAGTGCCGCTTTGCCTCTCGAAATTGCCGGGGTTGGAGAAATAATCCCGCAACCGGGGAAGCTCCCTCCCTGACTCCAACAGCTCCGTATGAAATTCAAGGGCCGTGAGGATGTATTGATCCCGTATTAGCTGAGCAGCAATCACATCTACAGATACCCGAGTCTCTGCCAAGCCGCCTGCCATTGCGGCAGCTGCGGCCGCTATGGAGATGCCTTCCACACTGGGGCTGGTCCGGGTGCTGGACAGCAGAAGGGCCGGGGGCTCGGCGTCTGCCTGCAGGGAGAAGGGATTGTTGGAGGGGGGCCCAGGCGCTCCATCGCTAGGGCTCCTTTCGGTATCAACCCCGTCCTCTGGTCTCTGCTGTGCCTCATCTTCAGAATCGCTCAGATTAAACGGGTTGACGCTACCCGCCGCCATTTTTCCACTATAAAGATTTAACCTAGCTAGCTAGATAGCTTAAAATTGGACCCCTCTTCCTGGACGGATGGCTAGCTGCCCTTCCTTCCCCGATCAGCATGAAAGGGGGTGAATGCAGGGTAGGGTTTGGTTGAATGTCATTCCAGCACCCGCCTCCTACATTGAATAGTGGGATTAGATTGGATACGGGAGAGGTTAGGAGAAACTACGAGAAGGGTGGCCGGAATTCGGGGCGTTCCTGCATCTGGTCATTTCTGCATCAGCAGGATCCCCTCTTTAGACTTGTATTGGACCGTTTTTAAAACTGCAGTATGTAACTTTTTGGGCAACCCGACCAAATTCACATAGAAATATGAGTTATAGATCAGTCATTCTCATTGAAAGCAAGTCGAAGAAGCAGTAGATATGTTCTATGTGCTATATTTATATATATTTATATACAGGGTACCCCCCTGTATATAGCCTCCCTACTGTTATTTTATTTTACTTCTGCTCTTTTTTTCTCAACACTTTTTAGTTGTTGTTGTTTTATTTTACTTTTTTATTAAGAAATAAATGCATTGTTGGTTAAGGGCTGTAAGTAAGCATTTCACGGTAATGTCTACACCTGTTGTATTCGGGCATGTGGCAAATAACATTTGATTTGATTTGATTTGATTGAAGTGATAATGCCAGAGAAGCCGATGTTTGGACGATATATTGGCACAGGTGTTGTTAGGCCCGAGACTTGCCAATATATTATCCAAACACCGGCTTCGAGGGCATTATCACTTCTATACAAGGGGTTACCAACATATTCAAATAATGATTGACATATTTTCATTAAAAACGTTATTTTGATCAAATTATTCATACTATTTCATCCTTCCACAAGATATAGTCCCGACACAAATCTGGGCTTGCTAAAGACACGACCCAGTTGTTCAGTCTTTTTGTTCTGTATCTATAGACGCGACCCAGTCGTTCAGTCTTTTTGTTCTGTATCTATAGACGCGACCCAGTCGTTCAGTCTTTTTGTTCTGTATCTATATACGCGACCCAGTCGTTCAGTCTTTTTGTTCTGTATCTATAGAAGCGACCCAGTCGTTCAGTCTTTTTGTTCTGTATCTATGGACGCGACCCAGTCGTTCAGTCTTTTTGTTCTGTATCTATAGACGCGACCCAGTCGTTCAGTCTTTTTGTTCTGTATCTATATACGCGACCCAGTCGTTCAGTCTTTTTGTTCTGTATCTATAGAAGCGACCCAGTCGTTCAGTCTTTTTGTTCTGTATCTATAGACGCGACCCAGTCGTTCAGTCTTTTTGTTCTGTATCTATAGACGCGACCCAGTCGTTCAGTCTTTTTGTTCTGTATCTATAGACGCGACCCAGTCGTTCAGTCTTTTTGTTCTGTATCTATAGACGCGACCCAGTCGTTCCTTCTAAGTGTTCCATTGCCATACTGGCTGGCAACGTTCTTATCCCTTGCTTGATAGCTAGCCAACTACGGCTGATTTACAGTCATGTCAAAAAGTGCAGCCAGAATAACAACAAAGTAGCTGCATTTGCATTTGTTTAAGCTGTTTTCTAGTGACATTTATTTGGATACATCCATAACAATGAGCTAATGAGGCGAGATTTCGCCTGGCATAGAAAATGTGCTCACCCGTCAGGACACTGTTGTTCAGAGGAGCTAGCCAACAACACAGCTACAGTAACACAATCACTTCAACCTGAAGCTGGAAAACTGCAAATTAGCAACGTTTCGTTTAACCTTTTTTCAACTGACCTTTTTTTTTGTATACTGTTAGAAATTGCGTAATTCAAATCTGGTATTGGAATAAGAGAAAACATAATCAAGAGATATTCAATCCAAGCTAATTTTATTATATGCAAAATGTATGTATGATAAGTATGTTGGTTCGTATACGGGCTCACTGAAATACCACGCAGGGCAGACAGAGAACTAATCCATTGTTACAGGTTCTTCTTCAAATACTCTGACAGAGATAGTTCCCACTCTCTGCTGGCCAATCAGAGTAGAGACTGAGCGTGGTTTAGACTTACTCAGCCTATCCGTTGGCGCACGGGCTGGTCCCAACCCCTTGGCGCATCCCTGTTGCCAGGCATAAGTTGCTATCATAATAACCTGTGGAGTTAGCACCCAAAAGACACCATTCCACTGTACTACGTTCAAGGACGGTTCACAGACAACAAAGAGGCAGTGTTCGTATCTGTGAGAAATACAAGTCTTATCTATAAGAAATACAAGTTTTATCTCATCCTAGCCCCTAACGTTCCTCACATGAATCACAGCCTGTTATGTGAAACAATTTATATCAGTATAGTACAAACCTATGCTTATCATTAATGCATTCCTTCTAAGCTATTCATCACATACAGATCAAATTATGAGAAAACAAATCCCAACAATACTGTATATCCATAAAAATGATGCCAGCTGATTCATGATTTCGACTGGCTGAGAAAAGCTGCCTGCCTGTCTGTCTGTCTCATCCCGGCTCCTGACACATTCATTACTATGGGACAGCAGGAGATCGAATTTGAATATTGAAACAATGTTGCAAGTGTCTGAGACAGATAGCAAGGTGTATACAAATCTCCGCTGTTGAAAACGAAATGTTAGTCTAAAAGAAATGTGAGATAATGTCTAGATGCTTTTTATAGTGGAGATCAAGTTTATAAATTGCCTGGCTGGGCTGATGAGACAGTGGATTGTGTAGTCAGATGGAACAGAGTAAATTGGCATTTTAAAGTCATAGATTTAGCCAGTGGAAATTTGTGGTATAGACACCGGCTGGAATGCGGTTTTAACCAATCAGCATTCAGGATTAGACCCACCCGTTGTATGGGGAATAGTTACATGGGAGAAGAATGAGCCAATTGGAAGCTGGGGATGATTAGGTGGCCATGATGGTATGAGGGCCAGATTAGGAATTTAGCAGGACACCGGAGTTAACATCCCTACTCTTACAATAAGTGCCATGGGATCTTTAGTGACCACAGATAGTCAAGATACCCACTTAACGTCCCATCCGAAAGACAGCACCCTACACAGTGCTTCTACATCTGCATTGCTTGCTGTTTGGGATTTTAGGTTGGGTTTCTGTATAGCACTTTGTGACATCTGCTGATGTAAAAAGGGCTTTATGAATCAAATTTGATTGATTGATTGAATGTCCCCAATCACTGCCCTGGGATATTTCTTTATTTTTAGATCAGAGTAAAGAGTGCCTCCTATTGGCCTACCCACACCACTTCCACTTCCCATCCAGGGACCAACCAGGACCAACCCTGCTTAGCTTCAGAGTCAAGCCAGCAGTGGTATGCAGGATGGTATGATGCTGGCTTCCTGTTGTTAAGTTTTGTTTTTACATCTTTTACTTTTGTTTTTTTACACCAGGTGGCCCACATTTTAATTGCATATACAATAGTGATGTGCAGTTCGCGAACGATTTGTTCTTTTTGAACAGCTCTTTTTACTGACTCGAGAGTCATGATTATTTTTTTTCAGAGTGACTCATTCATTTTTGTAATTCATTTGACCTGCTGGACGCAATGAATTCTACAACAGGAGTAAAATACAAACTCCTCCGGCTCAGCGACGCCGGAGAAGTGCTCCGACCAGCAACTGTCTATCATGTGCGCGAGGGAAAATAGATCATGCTGCAGGCAGCATAGAGGAGAAAATGTTTAGAACTGATAATTGATGGCATTGTGCAAGAATGAATGCAATTAATTGATTATTGAATGTTTTGATTGACACAGATTTGTAGAATCAAAACAAACACAGCCTCTGCTCAACAAACTCGAACTCGAGAACGAATCATTTGGGGGTTGCAGTTCTCGAATGATAGGCTATTGTTTGTGTATAACACTCACAGCAGTCAAGCAATGCATTCCTCCAAGTGTCACAATCTAGTCCGGTTGCGGCCACCACAAATAGAACTTGTTTCAACTATATCAAGAAATAATCTTATTTGTATGCCTAGCAATCAACAAATGTACATTGTTTAAAGCACACTTTTACAAGTCTGTCACAGATGACCGCTCCAATAAGCCCCCTATGGTGAAGGTCATGTGAACGAGAGGCTTGTAGAATTATGACTCTTTAGAGTTTTCAGTTCATCGTTCTCCGGTAGGGGTCCTGTGCCTGTGTGCTCTGGGCATTACTGACTCAAATGAACGAAATGAGTCGAACGATTCGTTCTTTTGACTGAACGACTCAAAAAGATCAGAGTCAGTAAAAATAGCCAAACTTCCCATCACTAATATATATGGGGGGGGGGGGGGGGGGGTTCATGCAGGAACCAATGGGTAGCTTCAAGGGGTGGCGTTCATGCAGGAACCAATGGGATGCTTCAAGGGGTGGCGTTCATGCAGGAACCAATGGGTAGCTTCAAGGGGTGGCGTTCATGCAGGAACCAATGGGTAGCTTCAAGGGGTGGCGTTCATGCAGGAACCAATGGGTAGCTTCAAGGGGTGGCGTTCATGCAGGAACCAATGGGATGCTCGAGGGGGAATGCCCACATGCAGGAACACCCCAAATTGCATGCTGCAATCACACACAATTGGACGCTACGCCTGCTGCTACGTTAGGTCAGGGAGAAACTGGGCAGGGTAGGAGATTTGACGGCTGACAACATCGGTTTGACAGCTAGCTAGCTACCCTTGCTAGTGGAAAGTGATCATTTACTCACCATCACAAAAATAAAGCATGAATGGACCATTGCTATATAATTTTAACCATGTGAATCCAAAATAGCGACAATGACCTATTTAATTTCTGTAGCACCGGTAGATAAGCTTGACACACTGTCCTTATTCCGGATATATACGTGTGCTTCTTAATTCAGTTCACCTGAAACTAAGGTCTGTTGATGACTTGGGTGAACTTGGATCGCCAGACAGCAGACAGTAGCAGGTGTGTGTCTGTGTGTTTGAATGACTTGAAACTCAGGCCTCTTATTCATTCAAGATTCCAAGTAACCAGACTGCCACCGGCTTGTATGGTTGGATCTGAAACAAGAAAGTGTTGAAAGGTCAGATTTTAATTCTGTTTAGCACTTCTGTTGTTGTTAACATGTGGAACATTTGTGTTCTAGTGAGTGGACGTGATAGGTAGAGTTTCTGACATTTATGAATGGACGGTAGCACCTCTAACTCATATGGCCACAACAGATTATTTGAAGTCTGTATCCCCGCTTTGCTCTTCTCTCACTCCATCCTTTCTCCCTCCTTTCGCCCTCCCTCTCAAGGACCTTGGAGGTCTCCCCAGCGCCCAGCCTTCATCATGAGGATGATGATGTCCTTCCTGGTTGGACTTCTGGTCCATGTAGTTTTCTTCATCTCTATGTTTGACATCTACTTCACGTCGCCCCTGGTCCACGGCATGGCCCCCCAGGCCCCCCCCCCCCCAGGTGTCCCCCCCAGGTGTCCCCCCTGCCTCCTGCATGGTGCTGGTGGTTACAGGGCAGACAGCCTCTATTAGCCTGATGGCAATGGATCCACCAGGGCTCCTTTCTTAAGGTGACTGAGCTCTCCTTCAGATGAACTCGCTGTGTGGAAGTGTGTGTGTGTGTATGGTTTGTGGGATGGGGGTGGCCAGGTAGTGTGTGTGGTGAGTGTGTTAGAGAGAGAGAAAGAAAGAGAGAAATAAATAATATATGTTTGCTTGTGTGTATGCATTATTTCTCAAAAAGTGTGTGTGTTCAATCAGGCGTATGATAGAGGAGAGGGGAAGTTGTGGTGTGTCACACTTGCGTTCCCACGGAGTCTCGGCCCGGCCACGTTGCTCTGATCGCTGGGTTCTATGAAGATATCAGCGCTGTCGCTAAAGGTCTGTGTGTGTACAGTGAGATGGTATGGGGTTGGTTTCTGTGGGACTGTCAGTGACTTACTGTTTAAAAAAAAACTAATGCTGAGTTTATCATCTTTCTCTGTGTGTGTGTGTGTGTGTGTATGTGTGTGTGTGTGTGTGTGTGCGTAGGCTGGAAGGAGAACCCAGTGATGCATGTTTATCAATAATTAGAAGAAGCAATTTCATAAGTGCAGCTTCTGGATGCACCTTATTAATCACATCAGACCAACACATTTTAAACATCATCCACATAATAGTCACATCAAAATCTTTTGTATGATCTCATATACATTATTTTAGGCCCAGCTTTTGGAAGATTCCTGGATATAGCCACTATATTGTGATCACTGCATCCAATGGGTACGGATACAGCTTTGATACATGTGGATGATCTTGTTCCTGTGGTGTTTATAAACATCCTGGTAGGTTGATTAATAACCTGAACCAGATTACAGGCACAGCTTGATGAAAACCAGGCAATATCCAGGTCCCCAAGAAATTAGACCTCTCTGTTTACATCACATACACTATCAAGCATTTCACACATATGATTTAGATACTGACTGTTAGCACTTGGTGGCCTATAGCAACACCCCAAAATAAAAGGCTTTAGATGTGCCAGATGAACCTGCAACCACAACACTTCAATAACACTTCACATAAGATCTTCTCTACATATTACAGGGATATGGCTCTGAATATATACAGCAACACCTCCCCCATAACCATTCCTGTCTCTTCTGTAGATGTTATATCCTTGTATTGCTACTGCTGTATCATCAAATGAATTATCTAAGTGGGTCTCAGAAATGGCTAATATATTAATGTTATCTGATGTTAGCAAGTTATTGATTTCATTAACCTTATTTCTAAGGCTACATATATTAATATGGGCTATTTTCAGCTCTTTCCAGGGTAGCTTCTCAGAGATAGACATAATATGGAAAAGAACAAACAAAGCAAGATAAAAATATATACATTCAGCAGTCCTTTAATCAATTGGTGTGTGTGTGTGCTGCGGGGTTGAAGCTACAAACCCATAGGCTTGGCTCTCTCATCCGTTCCAGGCTTTTGGGAGGGAAGGTGGACAATGAGCCTGTCATAGCGGATGTAAGCAATGTCCCCATGCGCTCTGGCAGTTCTATATCGTGGAGCTCCGCCCCATAGGGGAGCTCTGCTCCTATTGGTTTACCCTCTGCCCTAAGGCAGCATCAGCCTGAGACAAAATTATGCACTTATAATTATGCCTTATAATGAGCACACCTGGAGATTTTCCACCCCCAAAAGCTATTTTCAGAGCTCAATGCCGATGCTCCTCCATGGCGGCTGTAGACTCCCACGACATGTGTTTCGTGTGTTTGGGTTCTCAGCATGCCAAAGAGGGCATCAGCAATCCCCCTAACTGTGCCTCCTGCGCCCTCCTTTCTGTAAAGGAGAGGAAGCAGCGTTGGCCGTTTTTCAGGGAGGATATTCCTCTAGAGGACGTGCTGTCGGTGTTAGCCTCTGCTTCAGAGGCGTCATCGGACTGCGCCGACTCAGGAGATGATGGGGATTATGAGGAAGAGACGGGTGTTCCGATGGAACAATCCGACCCCCTGTCTCATACGTTCAAGCCCCCCTTTCCCTTGGAGAGTGAGAGGGCTTGCAGTTCCCTTGGCGATGACGACACAGGCTCTGAGAGGTCAGAAACCTTGTCTTTCGCTGCAGCCTCTCTGAGGTCGGACTTTCCCGGACTCATTGAGAGGGCTGCCAGACGTCTGGAGATAGCGCTGCCCCCTATTCCCTCCGCACCGGTGGTGGATTTAATGGAGGGCGGCCCCTATTCCCGGCCAAGGAGAGCGGCAGAGCCACTGGCTCCAGCAATGCCCTCATTGGCTAAGTACGTCGAGGGCTCATGGGAGGCACCTCTAGCGGCGCGTTCGCCGGCTAGATCGTACCTCCCATTCACTAGAGTGGAGGGAAGATACCAGGGCCTTTCAAAGGGAATCCCCAGGTTAGAGAGCGCCATGGCTGCGTACCTCATACCGGATTCGAGTCCCTGGCCCTCTTCCAAGAAGGCCACCTTGCCATCGCAAAAGGACCGTTTCACAGCGCAGCTGTTAGAAAAGTCCTTTACTTTGGGAGCCCAAGCTGTAGCAGCAGCTAATAACATTGCCCTCTTGGCAGCCGCTCCAGAAGTTGCAGAAGGGTTATGCCATCCAATTCCATCGGACCCCACCCCCATTCAGGGAAGTGGTGGAGATGGTGATGAAAACGCCCGAAAAAGTGGCCGCTCTGGTTTCAGAGATTACGGAACTTTTGGCGAAGGAGGCGGTCACAGTAGTTCCCCAGGAGCAAAGGAACAGAGGGCTGTATTTGCCCTACTTCCTGGTGCCCAAAAAGACGGGGGGAATGAGGCCGATATTGGATTTACACATTCTCAACGAGAGCGTAACCAAACGGCCCTTCCGAATGCTCACGACAAAACGTCTACTGGAATGTGTCCAGAAAGGAGACTTTTGTACAAGCATACACCTAAAGGACGCGTACTTTCATGTGCCAGTGCAGCCACGTCACAGGAAGTTTCTGCGATTCGCCTTTCAAGGGGTGGCGTACGAATACACAAGGATGCCATTCGGGTACGCCCTGGCACCTCGCACGTTTTCCAAGTGTGTGGAGGCGGCATTGGAACTGTTGCGTCGTCAGGGAATAAGGCTACTAGCCTACCTAGACGACCTACTGGTTCTCGCCCCGTCAGCAGAGCTGGCATTCACTCACACGACACAGACAGTGATTCATCTCACACGTCTGGGGTTCGCTGTGTTTTGGAAAAAGAGCGCCCCCTGGCCCAGTCATCAGAATGTCTACCTGGGATTGCAGCTAGACACTGTAAAGATGAGGGCTCGAATTTCGGACCCTCGAAGGGTAGCCTTGTTGCTAGCCCTGAGGAAGTGTCGTCCGAATCACACGGTAACGGCGCTGTCGGTCATGTCACTTTTGGGTCTCATGTCGTCAGCCCATTCCGTGGTTCCGCTGGGACTCCTGCGCATGCGCAGGATGCAGCGATGGTTCGCCCAACTAAGACTAGACCCAGTGCGTCAACGTCATCGGTTGGTGGTGGTTCCCCTCTCGCTCAGTGCAGATCTGAACTATTGGAGAAACCTGCGCGTTCTCACGCACGGAGTCCCGATAGGCAAAGTGTCCTCCTACATTCCAGTGTTTACAGATGCCTCTCTGACTGGATGGGGAGGGACATGTCAGACCCAAGCGATAGGAGGTGTGTGGCCTCTTTCGAGTCGCCACATCAACCTCTTGGAGTTGGAAACGGTTCGACTGGTTCTGACCCACTTCGCATCTACCCTTCGGGGTCGCGATGTGTTGGTCTGGTCAGACAACCGGACCACAGTAGCTCACATAAATCGCCAGGGAGGAGTCAGGTCTCCTGCTCTCCACTGGGCGGCAGAGGAATTGTGGCTGTGGGCTCACGAGCACCTTCGCTCATTGAGAGCAGCACACATTCCGGGCTACTTTGAACGTAGGAGCAGACCTCATGTCGCGAGGGGTTCCTCGAGACGACGAGTGGTTTCTGCATCCGGACATTGTTCTCAAAATTTTTGCGCACCACCCGTGGTCGAGAGTTGTCCCTCCGCTGTCCTGCATTCTCCCACTGTTAGCCAGGGTGAGATCAGGAGGGCTGTCAATAATATTGATAGCCCCCGATCGCCCAGGGGCTCCATGGTTTGCGGAGATGAGTCAGATGTTGATTGCGCCACCTTGGCCAATTCCACATCGACGGGACGCATTGTCTCAGGTGGGGGGTTCGATAGGGCAATTGCCCATAATCTGCCAACCACTGAAGGCTTGGCTCCTGAGAGGGACAGGCTAGAGCGCCGTGGGTTATCTGATGCAGTGATCAGGACCATACAGGGTTCACGTGCCAGTTCCACTTCCAGGATGTATGCCAGTAGATGGAACGTCTTTTCACAGTGGTGTGTCACACAGGGTGTAGACCCCATGAGCTGTCAGGTTGAGAGTGTTCTCTCTTTCCTGCAGTTTATGTTTGATAAGCAGCGATCGCCCGCCACCATTAAGGTGTTTGCAGCGGCGATTTCAGCTTGTCACGAAGGGTTTGGCAGAGACAATGTCTTCAGCCACCCTCTAGTGAAACATTTCTTATTGGGAACACGGCGGCTTAGGCCAATGCCTAGAGCCACGCTTCCTCAGTGGGATTTGGCTTTGGTACTCGAAGCGCTATGTAAGTCGCCGTTCGAGCCATTGAATCAAATACCCCTCAAGATGCTGTCTATGAAGATGGCACTGTTGCTCGCTTTGACTACTGCTAAGCGTGTCAGTGATTTGTGTGCTCTTTCGACGAGACCCGACTGCCTTGCCATTAATGGCGATCTGAGCAGAGCGGTGTTACGTCCTAACCTGGCATTTGTGCCGAAGGTTATTAAGAGCTCATATAGGTCACAGACCGTGGAGCTATGGGCTTTTTCTCCCCCTCCTCATAAGGAGAGGAGTGAGGAAAGGCTCCATCGCCTGTGCCCAGTGCGCGCTTTGGCGTGTTACGTTGAGCGCACAGCAGCGATTAGGTCATTGCCTCAGTTGTTTGTGTGTCACGGTGCGGCTGCACTAGGTAGACCACTTTGAAAACAGCGTTTGTCTCATTGGCTTTGCGAAGGCATTGAGACAGCTTATGAGGCAGCGGGGCGACAATTGCCTCAGGGTATAAGAGCTCACTCCACGCGTGGAGTAGCGGCTTCTACTGCCCTTTTCAGAGGAACAGGGGTAGAGTATATATGTGCAGCGGCGTCATGGTCGTCACCGTCTCCATTTATCCGTTTCTATCTCTTGGATATGTCTTCTAACTCTTTGGCTCAGTCTGTACTCAGCGTGGCTGAGGGGAGGACTTGAGCTAGGAGAGAGGAATGCAGGACTGAGGAGACAGGTCTCTTTCAGTTCCGCTTCTGATGGAAGGACATATTTGTATGATGAGGGATGATAGTAGTAACCTTGGTTACGGTAATAATAATAATAATAATATGCCATTTAGCAGACGCTTTTATCCAAAGCGACTTACAGTCATGTGTGCATACATTTTTACGTATGGGTGGTTCCGGGGATCGAACCCACTATCTTGGCGTTACAAGCGCCATGCTCTACCAATTGAGCTACAGAGTACCACACGGTACTATTTGACCGGTCATGACAATTTTGACGGAATGTAACGTCATCTCTCTGCTTGTTCAGATTAGTATGAGTCATGTTCTGGGATCTGCCCACTAATCTCTGGGGTTCCATTGATTGAGTGAGGCGGCCTACCGTGTACGCAATGTAGAGTGACACTTTGTGTCATTCCATTAGTGGTCGGTATGATTGTGACAGGATATTGAGGTACCATCTATCTGCTAGTACAGATTAGTATGGCCCGTATTCTGATGATCTGCCCACTCACTAGTCACGGGTGTTGCCATTGGACTAGGTGGGGCGGGTTTTTATCCGATGACGCAGTATATTGTGACACTTGTATTGTCATACAGTGGTTGCAGTACTGCGGGACTTGGTTGCAGCCATTGCTAGGCCTGACCTTTTCGTTTCGATGGGAAGTGTTGGGCTCGGCAGGGAGTACATTTTGGAGCGCTACGCTCCGCCTTAAACCAATAGGAGCAGAGCTCCCCCATGGGGCGGAGCTCCACGATATAGAACGATTAGTTACCGGAGTGTAACTCCAGTTCTATGAGTGGAGCAGAGCCCCATAGGACTTAAGGCCCTGCCGACCCTCTCTAGTCTCGCTGAAGATAAATATCTCGGGAGGCTGATTGAGGGGAGGCATCCCCTCTTATAGGGACACCTGTACTCCTATTGGCTGCAGGTGTGTGCATAATTTTGTCTCAGGCTGATGCTGCCTTAGGGCAGAGGGTGAACCAATAGGAGCAGAGCTCCCCTATGGGGCTCCGCTCCACTCATAGAACTGGAGTTACACTCCGGTAACTATCGTTTTCATGGCTGGGATAAGTTCTTTCCTCTTCTGGCGCACAGCTTCAGGAAAGTCCTCGTTGAGGAAGATATACGTTCCTCTCAAGCTCTTGGCTCTTTAATCAGGTGGTGTGTGTAACTGTGTGTGTGTGTGCTGCGGGGTTGAAGATACGAACCCATTGACTCGCTCATCCCTTGCAGGCTTTTGGGAGGGAGGGTGGACAATGAGCCTGTCATAGCAATGTAAGCAATGTCCCCACGCGCTCTGGCAGCTTTCATGCCTGGGATATGTACTTTTCCTCTTCTTGGGCACAGGGATGATCAGTTGTTCTACCTGTATAACACTGTCATAATGCTGACATGATGTTGATGTCTCTATTGGTGTCTCTGTGTCAGAGTGGCCTCCTCACCAATGTATCCTCACAGCATCTGGCCCTGACTGATGACGTCACAACCACGTATTTCCTCTGTGTGTTGAAAATAGTCAGAAAGCAACAGTGATCTGTTCCCCAGTATGAGGCTAGATGTGTGTTACAGGCAGACATAGCACCTCTGATGTCATCTCTTATTGGAGTACCTCCATCTCAACTCTGTGGTGAGTCACCCACATCCCATAACAGTATCTTTGTAATACCATAATCAACAGAAACATATGATCAGAAATGCTGTTATACAGTAACTACTATCTGTACTGTGGTTACTGCTCTGAGATGCAAAATAAAATGTATGTGCAGACGATAAGGTATAATCTCATGTAATAAACTCAGCAAAAAAGAAACTTCCCTTTTTCAGGACCCTGTCTTTCAAAGATTATTTGTAAAAATCCAAATAACTTCACAGATCTTCATTGTAAAGGGTTTAAACACTGTTTCCCATGCTTGTTCAATGAACCATAAACAATTAATGAACATGCACCTGTGGAACGGTCGTTAAGACACTAACAGCTTACAGACGGTAGGCAATTAAGGTCACAGTTATGAAAAATTAGGACACTAAAGAGGCCTTTCTACTGACTCTGAAAAACACCAAAAGAAATATGCCCAGGGTCCCTGCTCATCTGCGTGAACGTGCCTTAGGCATGCTGCAAGGAGGCATGAGGACTGCAGATGTGGCCAGGGCAATAAATGGTAATGTCCGTACTGTGAGACACCTAAGACAGCGCTACAGGGAGACAGGACGGACAGCTGATCGTCCTCGCAGTGGCAGACGACGTGTAACAACACCTGCACAGGATTGGTACATCCGAACATCACACCTGCGGGACAGGTACAGGATGGCAACAACAACTGCCCGAGTTACACGAGGAACGCACAATCCCTCCATCAGTGCTCAGACTGTCCGCAATAGACTGAGAGAGGCTGGACTGAGGGCTTGTAGGCCTGTTGTAAGGCATGTCCTCACCAGACATCACCAGCAACAACGTCGTCTATGGGCACAAACCCACCGTCGCTGGACCAGACAGGACTGGCAAAAAGTGCTCTTCACTGACGAGTCGCAGTTTTGTCTCAACAGGGGTGATGGTCGGATTCGCATTAGTCGTCGAAGGAATGAGCGTTACACCGAGGCCTGTACTCTGGAGCGGGATCGATTTGGAGGTGGAGGGTCCGTCATGGTCTGGGGCGTTGTGTCACAGCATCATCGGACTGAGCTTGTTGTCATTGCAGGCAATCTCAACGCTGTGCGTTACAGGGAAGACATCCTCCTCCATCATGTGGTACCCTTCCTGCAGGCTCATCCTGACATGACCCTCCAGCATGACAATGCCACCAGCCATCCTGCTCGTTCTGTGCATGATTTCCTGCAAGACAGGAATGTCAGTGTACTGCCATGGCCAGTGAAGAGCCCGGATCTCAATCCCATTGAGCACGTCTGGGACCTGTTGGATCGGAGGGTGAGGGCTAGGGCCATTCCCCCCAGAAATGTCCGGGAACTTGCAGGTGCCTTGGTTGAAGAGTGGGGTAACATCTCGCAGCAAGAACTGGCAAATCTGGTGCAGTCCATGAGGAGGAGATGCACTGCAGTACTTAATGCAGCTGGTGGCCACACCAGATACTGACTGTTACTTTTGAATTTGACCCCCTATTTGTTCAGGGACACATTATTCAATTTCTGTTAGTCACATGTCTGTGGAACTTGTTCAGTTTATGTCTCAGTTGTTGAATCTTGTTATGTTCATACAAATATATGTTAAGTTTGCTGAAAATAAACACAGTTGACAGTGAGAGGACGTATCTTTTTTTGCTGAGTTTATAACCTCTCAATAGGGGCAGTGTGTGTGATGTAGGGAATTGGAGTATTGCTCTAACTTGGCAGAGAACCACCTGTTTTGAACCCCACCTGTTTAGCTAAAAAAATATATATATATATATTATATATATTTTGTTGCCTGTTTTGCATGTTATTTTGGCATTAATTCATGTCACGTACAGTTGAAGTCGGAAGTTTACATACACTTAGGTTGGAGTAATTAAAACTCGTTTTTCAACCACTCCACAAATTTCTTGTTAACAAACTATAGTTCTGGCAAGTCGGTTAGGACATCTACTTTGTGCATGACACAAGTAATTTTTCCAACAATTGTTTACACAATTCCAGTGGCTCAGAAGTTTACATACACTAAGTTGACTGTGCCTTTAAACAGCTTGGAAAATTCCAGAAAATGATGTCATGGCTTTAGAAGCTTCTGATAGGCTAATTTACATAATTTGAGTCAATTGGAGGTGTACCTGTGGATGTATTTCAAGGCCTACCTTCAAACTCAGTCCCTCTTTGCTTGACGTCATGGGGAAATCTAAAGAAATCAGCCAAGACCTCCAAAAAATAATTGTAGACCTCCACAAGTCTGGTTCATCCTTGGGAGCAATTTCCAAACGCCTGAAGGTACCACGTTCATCTGTACAAACAATAGTACGCAAGTATAAACCCCATGGGACCACGCAGCCGTCATACCGCTCAGGAAGGAGACACGTTCTGTCTCCTAGAGATTAATATACTTTGGTGAGAAAAGTGCAAATCAATCCCAGAACAACAGCAAAGGACCTTATGAAGATGCTGGAGGAAGCAGGTACAAAAGTATCTATATCCACAGTAAAACAAGTCCTATATCGACATAACCTGAAAGGCCGCTCAGCAAGGAAGAAGCCACTGCTCCAAAACCGCCATAAAAAAGCCAGACAACGGTTTGCAACTGCACATGGGCACAAAGATTGTACTTTTTGGAGAAATGTCCTCTGGTCTGATGAAACAAAAATAGAACTGTTTGGCCATAATGACCATCGTTATGTTTGGAGGAAAAAGGGGGTTGCTTGCAAGCCAAAGAACACCATCCCAACCGTGAAGCACGGGGGTGGCAGCATCATGCTGTGGGGGTGCTTTGCTGCAGGAGGGACTGGTGCACTTCACAAAATAGATGGCATCACGAGGATGGAAAATTATGTGGATATATTGAAGCAACATCTCAAGACATCAGTCAGGAAGTTAAAGCTTGGTCACAAATGGGTCTTTCAAATGGACAATGACCACAAGCATACGTCCAAAGTTGCGGCAAAATGGCTTAAGGACAACAAAGTCAAGGTATTGGAGTGGCCATCACAAAGCCCTGACCTCAATCCTATAGAGCATTTGTGGGCAGAACTGAAAAAGCTTGTGCGAGCAAGGAGGCCTACAAACCTGACTCAGTTACACCAGCTCTGTCAGGAGGAATGGGCCAAAATTCACCCAACTTATTGTGGGAAGCTTGTGGAAGGCTAGCCGAAACGTTTGACCCAAGTTAAACAATTTAAAGGCAATGCTACCAAATACTAATTGAGTGTATGTAAACTTCTGACCCACTGGGAATGTGATGAAAGAAATACAAGCTGAAATAAATAATTCTCTCTACTATTATTCTGACATTTCACATTCTTAAAATAAAGTGGTGATCCTAACTGACCTAAGACAGGGCATTTTTACTAGGATTAAATGGCAGGAATTGTGAAAAACAGAGTTTAAATGTATTTGGCTAAGGTGTATGTAAACTTTTGACTTCAACTGTATCAGTTTGCAAACAATGTAATTTTTTAAATAATTGAGTTAATAAAGTTGTATACAAACATGGTCTCTTTTTTGCTTTCTTGAGTCAGGTAGCTCCAAAATGCAGGTGTTTCAGCCTAGCTTAGTGCTTTCTGTGGTGGTGGGGCAGCCAGCGGAAAATATGGAGCGTAGGGGTTGGTAATGTTCTCTAGTTGTGCCGTGATTGGCTCAGTGTTCTGTCACTCATGGGGACACTGTGTAGCAGCAAAATCTACGGGGAGAGCTCGGAATTCAAGCCCCTTAGGTGCTGCCATAGAGTTACATTAGAAGTGCCCATCCAAGAAGGCTCAAGGTTATTGGCCACAGATTAAATTAACACAAATCACGTTATATCTACCGTAGCTTTGATTGGGCTGTCAACATGTCATCATGTCAACATCATACTTTCCAAAATTAGCTTGCAAGCTAGACAAGCAGTCATCATCATGAATCAAGTCGACAATCTACTGGCAAATCCTTTTCAATACTGGCTAGCAAGCTAGACAACCAGTCATCATCATGAATCAAGTCGACAATCTACTGGCAAATCCGGTGCTCATCGGCCATTGGACATAAACATCACACAACAAGTTGGAAATCGCAAATTCAACAATGAGTGGTTTGGAAGGAATCCGTGGCTAACTGCAAGTGTTGCCAAGCAATCACTAGCCTGCTATTCAGTGGAGTGGGTGTGTGGTCCAAGTCTGGGTTTAAGGGTCTCTTTTCCAAGCTTAAAAATATAAACATTCACATGCAACACAATGGGCCAGAAAAGGTTGACTACATTGACCACGCTGTCAATCCAGCAAAGTGTTTATTTTGATGATATCAACCTTACAAATGTGTGTGTGTTTCAGGTTTGGAACCCTAATAGACCTGGTTCAGTTCGTACAGTTCCCTCCCACTGTGTAAATGCTTTGGCTACTTTGTCCTGGTCACATTTGGGATTTAACTTCTGGTTAGCAGCCATCATACAGCAACCATTTCACTGAGGGCTCAATTCAATGGAATCTGCATTTCTGCTGGAGCTCTTGTAAAGATCTGCTCCTGTGTCTGTCTCCCCCAGGTGGTGAGTTTCTTCCATTGGGCCATGCTGACTGTAAGCCTGTGGGTTCTCTCTGTCTGGCCCCTCCTCTCTGGCCTCTACAGAAAGGCCAAAGTAAGACTAGGAGTGGCTTGTTGTTCTTAGCTAGTCCCGTATTTAGCCCCTCTTCTTTGGCCTTTACAGCAAGTTCAAGGTAAAACTAGAAGTGGGTTGTAGTTCTTAACCCCTTCCCCTTTGATGTGCACAAATCTGAAAAGACTGGATAAGTGCAAGCAATATGGCAGGAGTACGAAGCACTACTGTAAAATATAAATGTTTAATTTCTCTCTATCTCTATCTATCAATTCAATTTCAATTCAATTTCAATTTCAATTTAAGGGCTTTATTGGCATGGGAAACGCATGTTAACATTGCCAAAGCAAGTGAAGTAGATAGTAAACAAAAGTGAAATCAACAATAAATATTAACAGTAAACATTACACTCAGAAGTTTCAAAAGAATAAAGACATTTCAAATGTCATATTATGTATATATACAGTGTTGTAACAATGTGCAAATAGTTAATGTACAAATGGGAAAATAAATAAACATAAATATGGGTTGTATTTACAATGGTGTTTGTTCTTCACTGGTTGCCCTTTTCTTGTGGCAACAGGTCACAAATCTTGCAGCTGTGATGGCACACTGTGGTTTTTCACCCAGTAGATAAGGGAGTTTATCAAAATTGGGTTTGTTTTCGAATTCTTTGTGGATCGCTGTAATCTGAGGGAAATATGTGTCTCTAATATGGTCATACATTTGGCAGGAGGTTAGGAAGTGCAGCTCAGTTTCCACCTCATTTTGTGGGCAGTGTGCACATAGCCTGTCTTCTCTTGAGAGCCAGGTCTGCCTACGGCGGCCTTTCTCAATAGCAAGGCTATGCTCACTGAGTCTGTACATAGTCAAAGCTTTCCTTAAGTTTGGGTCAGTCACAGTGGTCAGGTATTCTGCCACTGTGTACTCTCTGTTTAGGTCCAAATAGCATTCTAGTTTGCTCTGTTTTTTTGTTTGTTCTTTCCAATGTGTCAAGTAATTCTCTTTTTGTTTTCTCATGATTTGGTTGGGTCTAATTGTGTTGTTGTTGTTGTTGTT